>NW_021613740.1:0-34598 GCF_004785775.1 Grammomys surdaster | reverse complement strand
TCCAGATGTCTCTGTGGTCTTATGCTCCTAATCTCCTGGGTGGAAGAACTCCTGGGACTCAGGCCACCTCTTGGATCTGGAAATCCTTCTGCTATGAATGCAGTGGCTTCTCGGCTGCTCTGAGTGCAGTGGCTCCTCGATGACTCAGGATTCAGTATCTCCACAGGACAGGGGCTGACTGACTCTTTGTTGGCCCCAGCCCAAAGGAGCAGGCAGGGGCGAAAGAGAAGTGGAATTCTGGAGGGGCTGGGTTTGGGTAGCTGCTGTGTCCCGAATGTCCCTGGCTCCCAGAAGTATCTCTGGGGCTTAGGGAGTGAGATGAAGTTCTTACCAGCTGCTCTGAGTGCAGTGACTCTTCTAGGATGACTCAGAATTCAGTATCTCCACAGGACAGGAGCAGACTGATTCCGTGTCTGCCCCAGCCCAAAGGACCAGGCAGGGGCGGAAGGGACGTGGAATTCCGGAGGGGTGGGGTTTGGGTAGCTGCTGTGTCCTGAATGTACCTGGCTCCCAGATGTATCTCTGGGGCTTAAGGAGTGAGATAGAGTTCTTACCAGCTGCTCTGAGTGCAGTGGCTCCTGGATGACTCAGGATTCAGTATCTCCACAGGACTGTTGCTTAGGTTCTTGTGCTCGTCTCTCGCCATCTGGTTATCATCTGGTATTAGTTGGTCTTGCTGTCTCTGGCTGAAGCTTGTCCCTTCTGTGGGCCTGTGAGCCTGTGATCTTAGGTATGTCAGCACTCCTCAGGAAACCAGCTCTCTCCTGGCTGAATTTGTGTGCAGATGGCTGTGGGACAGCCTTAGATCCAGAGTGCAGATGGAGACCAGAAGGATCCTGTCCCCAGCTGCTCTGCTGTTCCTGTGTCCTGTGCACTCCTGGCAGGTCTTGCTTTGGATAGTTTTTGGGGTAAAAGCTCACCTCTGAGCTTAGGAGTGAGAGCAGTCCTGGGAGACCAGCTCTCTAACTGGAGGGATTTGTGCACAGAGGGCTGTGGGAAAGCCTTAGGTTCAGAGTGCAGATGGAGACTGGAGTTCACTGCTTTCTTAATCCAAAGTCCCCACATTCCCCATTCCTCCAAACAAAAGCATGGTCAAGTTTATCACAACAAAACCCCAGTCCGTGGTACCAACTCTTGTCTTAGTTAAAGTTTTATTGGTGTGAAGAGACAACATGATGACAGCAACTCTTATAAAAGAAAACATTTTTATTTTCATTTTTTGTTTATGTGTATAAGTATTTTGCCCTCATATACATATTTGTGTACCCTCTCTATGCCTAGTGCTTTTTGGAAATCTGAAGAAGGTGTTAGGTGCATTTCTCTGGAGTTACAGTTGGTTGTTACTCACCATGTGGGTACTAGGAATTGAACCCAGGTCTCCTTCAAGAGCAACAAGTGTATCCAACCTCTGAGTTGTATCTCTAGCACACAAAATGAAATATTTAACTCTGGCTAGCTTACAATCTCAGAAGTTTAGTCCATTATTGTCACGGCCAGAAGCATGAAACACACAGTCAGACATGGTGCTGGAGGGGTCAAAAGTTCTGCATTTTGATACATAGTTAGCAGAAAGAGATGTTGTGTACCACACTGGTGTACCATGAGCATATATGAGCTCAACCCTCACCATAATTTATTTATTTATTTATTTATTTATTTATTTATTTATTTATTTATTATGCATATGAGTTCTGTAGCTGTCTTCAGATGTACCAGGAGAGGGCATCAGATCCCATTACAGATGGTTGTGAGCCACCATGTGGTTGCTGGGAATTGAACTCAGGACCTCTGGAAGAGCAGTCAGCGCTCTTAACCACTGAGCCATCTCTCCAGCCCCTTGATGATGGTTCTTACACGCTTTAACCTACCTTTCAGCACATAACCTGCCAGAGGTAGTGGAAAACAGATATGGTAGAAATGGACATGTTTAGAAATGGTTCCTTGTAGCAGCTCCCATCTGTGTTGTCTGGAAATTGGCAGTTCAGTTCACAGGTCATCAGCAGCAACAGCTCAATTCACCACTCGCAAACATTTCATGGATATATCAGCAGTCTAGTTCTGTAGTCTCAGTATAGTAAGCACTAATCAGCAGCAGTGGCACTACCAGAAGATACAGCCAGTCCTCAGCCTCAGGCATGAGTCAGTAGGAGAAACTAACAGGAACGCTAAACTAGAAGTTCTTGGCTGTACTTCTCTCAGAGAAGGAAAGATCAGGGAAGATTCTAGACCAATAAGCCTTGTAGAGCTAGCTCTGTAAGCAAGCCTAGCCCAGCCTCCATCACTCCCCATCAAGTTCTACTTATATTCCCCCCAAATATCACATGTCCTCCACAGGTCTTGCCTCAGCATGTGCATGTCTCAGCCGATATCACTCTGCAAATCAGCCCAAGTTCGTGGAAGCAGTGGCAAGAAACTGCAGCACACCATCAGAAGGTTTTAGTGTGTTTCTCTCTGTAGAATCCCTACAAATGCAGCTCAACTACACAATGTAAGGAGGACCAATACATGTGTGTATTGGGGCCTCTGTTTCATGCCACTATGAGAAGAATGACAACCCCACTAAACACTAGTCCTGGGTAGGATGAAGAATCACTGATGCTGGTTTTGATCATTTTGGTCCCCTCCAGGTCACAAAAAAATTTCAAAGTCAGCACCTCCAACTTCCTATTTTCTACAACCATGGAAATGCATCTCTTCAGAAGAAAAGGACTTCTCAGCATGGTGGGCTAGGGTGGAAAACTAGAGCCTCCATATGTTACCTGAAAGTTGCAGGCCCTATGCATTGGCCCCAGACTCTGTCTTCTACCATATTATCTAGGACACTGGACGAAGATCTTTCTATCTACACGCTAAGATTTACCCAATTGGGGAATCAACAGTCAAGTTAGTGTGTGGATTCTCAAAGCCATGTGTCTTGTAAGACAGGACATGGGAAACAGTTTTGACAGACTAATAGGATGGTAATTGTGATGATAATCATGACAGAATAAAAAAAAAGGAACCATATCATCTGAAAGGACATAGTGTCTCTGATAACAATTGTAAGCCGGACGGTGGTGGCACACGCCTTTAATCCCAGCACCTGGGAGGCAGAGGCAGGTGGATTCCTGAGTTCGAGGCCAGCCTGGTCTACAGAGTGAGTTCCAGGACAGCCAGGGCTACACAGAGAAACCCAGTCTCGAAATGAAATGAAACAAAAGGAAACAAAACAAAACAAAAAACAATTGTAACGTCTTTCCAAATTCTTCTTACTCTTCTATCTACTGAGAGTAACTCATTCAGATTAGCAGCCTTCTGTGTGGTGCCATGTTTTTCTCGATTTCCAGGGAGGAAGCTGACTTTCAGAGTTAGTAATATACCATTTCTACAGATGCTAATTCACATTCTAGGACAGAAGAGGATGATGTGATGATGGTAAAGCTTTAGCAAACAACTCACCAGAAGAATGGAAGCAAAAGTGAGTAAAGCCATGCTATCTCACAGCCCACGTAGTAAAGCATACTACTGAGCCCATGTGCCACCTGCATCTCTGACAGCTCAGCTTCTTGTGCATAAATTCATTGAGAAGTCTGCTATTTGCATTTCTCATTGCTGTAATAAATTAGCTGACATAAACAACTTAAGGAAATAAAATATTTATTTAGAGTCATAGTGGAGGGTTGTGGGGGTTGAATGGAAGTGTCTCCCAGAAACATATTTGAATACTTGATCCCCAGTTGGTGAAACTCTTTGGAAAGGATTAGGAAAGGGGTTGTTAAAGGGAGTGTGTGCCTGGAAAGACAAGGCATGGAGGGTAACATTTCAAAAGCCCAAATCATATCCAGTTTTCTCCCTTTCTCTTTACCTTATACTTGTGGGTCAGATGTAAACTCTCAGCTACTGCTTTGACACCATGCTTCTCTGCCTGCTGACAAAGCTCTTGCTATTATGGTCATGGGCCCACACTCTGAATTTATAAACTCCCATTGAATGTGTTCTTCTGTACGTTGCCTTGTTTATGCTGTGTCTTTATAGCACAAAAGGTCTCTAAAATAAGGGCATAGTAAGGATGACAGAAAAGTCATGCAGTTGGTCACCTGGTCACATTGCTTCCTCAGCCAGGAAGCAGACAAGCCAACTCCAATGCTCAGTACACATTCTTCTTTTCAGATTGTCCAGGACCCTAGGCCTGGGATATTATCGTGGTTTAAGTGAGATGTCTCCATGGGCTCAAGAATTTGAACACTTTGCTCCCACTTAGTAACACTGTATGGATAGTTTTAGGAGGTGTTGCTTTGATAGAAGAATTATATCACTAGGAGCAGGCATTGAAGGTTCCAAGTCCACCACCATTCTTAGTGTTCACACACTGTTACCTGATTGGGATACAAGATGTCAGCCCTCAGCATCTTGGTTTAGTTGCCATGTGTCCGCTCTGCCATCACAGCCTTATATCTCTCTGGAAAGATGGTGATACCCACAATCATGATGGATCACCCCTTACCAGTTAAACATTCCAGGAAAAGTCTCATAAACTACCCCAGAGACATTTTTCTACAGTGATTCTAAATCAAGTTGAGTTAACAGGGAAGATGGGCATGGCAAACCATGAGAGGATGGCCGAGGAAGGAGGCAGGCAGATGTCTGCAGAGAATGTCATTCCATTCACTGGACTGTTCAAACCCATCCTGTTGAGAACACCTAATGAGGAACATTTCTGTATGAGAGGACAAGTTCACATTATTTTCTTTTTTCTTTTTCTTTTTTGGTATTGCTGATCATCTTTCATGAGTATTTCATAGACTTTGTGTGCTTTTTAAAACTCCAGTTGTCTAATGTTTCCTGGCCATCTAGCATGGTCAGAGCCATACATTGGAGCTTGACAATGTGCCATGGGTCACTCCACTGAAGAAATCAGATTCTTTCTCCTCTATAATCTGTCAATTGTCTAGAGTAGATTTCTGTGGACTTTTGAGCCCACAGTGGAATGTTGAATAAGTATTGTGCAGACAACCACAGCTGCTGTCAGATATGAGTACAGAGTCCTATAATATCCAAAATACATAGCTTTGTCTTAGTCTTCCCCAACCTCTGGTTAATACACTCTTTCTGTCCCCTCTACAATAATCCTTGAGGTTTTGGTGGAAGGTTAGAAAGATCTATCACTTGTGTCTGAGCACTCCACAGACATGCTTTGACTAGTTGAGTTTCTGTGCTAACCAGAAACTACTGAGCAAAGAAACTCCTCTGAGGAGGTCTGGGAATTACAGTTAGCTATGGGCACAGAGATCGAAGAGGGCAGCTTCACACAGGTCAGTTTAACACAATAACCATAGTCAGTTAACCACTGAGCATAAGAGCTAATATCCATCAACTTCCTTTTTTTTAAATTTTTATTTTTTTATTGGATATTTTATTTACATTTCAGATGTTATTCCCTTACCTCATTTCTCCCTCCATCCCCCACCCAAGAACCCCCTATCCCATCTCCCCTACTCCTGCTTCTATGAGGATGTACCCCCACCTACCTCCCACTCCCACCTCCCCTCCCTCGAATTCCCCCACACTCAGAGTCCACCCTTCATGGGACCAAGGATCTCCTCTCCCACCTACGCCCAACAAGGCCATCCTCCCCTACATATACAGCTGGAGCCATGGGTCCCTCCCTATGTACTCCCAGCCTGGTGGTTTAGACTCTGGGAGCTCTGGTTGGTTGATATTGTTGCTCTCCTCATAGGGCCACAAATCCTTTCAGCTCCTTCAGTCTTCTCTCTAACTCCTCCATTGGAAACCCCTTGATCAGTTCAATGGTTAACTGTGAGCATCCATCTCTGAATATGTCAAACTCTTGCAGACCTCTAAGGAGACAGCTATATCTGGCTCCTGCCAGCATGCACTTCCTGACATCCACATCAGCGTCTACCTTTGGTGACTGCACATGAGATGGATACCCAGGTGGAATGGTCTCCAGACAGCCCCTCCTTCAGTTTATGTCCCACACTTTGTCCCCGTATTTGCTCCCTTGAGTGTTTTGTTACTCCTTCTAAGAAGGACCGAAGCACCCATACTTTGGTCTTCCTTGTTCATGAGCTTCATGTGGTCTGTGAGTTGAATCTTGGGTATTTCAAGCTTCTGGGCTAATATCCAATTATCAGTGAGTGAATGCCATGTGTGTTCTTTTGTGATTGGGTTATCTCATTCAGGATGATATTTTCTAGTTCCATTCATTTGCCTAAGAATTTCTCAAATTCACTGTTTTTAATAGCTGAGTAATACTCCATTGTGTAAATATACCACATTTTTTGTATCCATTCCTCTGTTGAAGGGCATCTGGGTTCTTTCCAGCTTCTGGCTCTTATAAATAAGGCTGCTATGAACATAGTGGAGCATATGTCCTTGTTATATGTTGGAGCATCTTCTGGGTATACGCCCAGGAGTTGTATAGTTGGGTCCTCAGGTAATGCTATGTCCAATTTTCTGAGGAATTGCCAGACTGATTTCTAGAGTGGTTGCACCATCTTGCAGTCCCACCAACAATGGAGGAGTGTTCCTCTTTCTCCACACCCTTGCCAGCATCTACTATCACCTGAGTTTTTGATCTTAGCCATTCTGACTGGTGTGAGGTGGAATCTCAGGGTTGTTTTGATTTGCATTTCCCTGACAACTAAGGATGTTGAACATTTCTTTAGGTGCTTCTCAGCCATTCAAGTTTCCTCAGTTGAGAATTCTTTGTTTATCTCTGTACCCCATTTTTAATAGGGTTCATCCATCAACTTCTAAGAAGACTGTCTATGTGTCACTTCCCAGTCATTTGCTCCATTTTTCCAATTGCATTCTGTAGATATTCATGACCATAAAACCAACCCATCGATCAGAATGCATCTTAGTCAATATTAACCCTTACCTGTTAGCCCTTTATCCCTCCATATCAAGGAATACCAAAATGTCCTATACAGTGTCCTGTCCCCTGAAAGGCTTTCTCTACAGGATTATCTCAGATACATCCAAGACACACAACACAGTACTCAAGCTATCCACTTTCAGGTACAGTGGGCACATCATACAGAATGGTTTGTAACCAGCATGAGATTGTGCTTCCCTCAGTCTACCATAGGGATGTTCCCATAGAGACCATTGGTTCAGATTATGGAGTGGTTGTTGCAGCAGTAAGTCACTTGGGATAATTCTTCGAGCAAGCTTCTTGTGTTAACATGGACTTTTAGAGTTAACTGTGTCTGCAAACTGGCATTCTGTGGCGCATACCTCTGTGTACAGGCTTTGGGACTTTGTATGATAAATAATACCTAGCTCATCATGGGCAATGATGACATGTGGTCATGTAATGCCGTCTGGCTCCTTCAATACTAGACCTCCTATTGTTTAGATGCCAAGACATCCTAAATTTCCCTATAAATTCTATGCACCTCTGTCTAGTCCTAGGTCCCACTTTTTGAAATTGCCAAATGGATCCTAAATTTCAATGGAAATTGCAAACACATCACAAGAGGCAAAACAATCTTGAAAGAAGAAGATTGGAGTGTTCCTGACTTGCAATCTCAAAGCCATGGCAACCAAACAAGAATGACATCAGCAAAAGGTTCACATGGAATTTATTAGAATGAATCTGACACTCCAGACCTTGTAATGACACACACAGAAGATTTATTGACAATCATGTAGATTAAGCAATTAAGATTTTTAAAACATTTCTATTGATGGTCAGACGAAGAGTGGGCTTGAGCCTCCAAAGTACCTTGTGCTGCCTAAGTTCCGGGATACAGATTTTAAAAGCAAAACTCACTGAGATAGATCAGAGTTAGATGATGGTTATGGTAACCTTGAATTCCTTGTTCCTGAAGAGAATGGCAGGCATTTTAGACATATCTTTACAATTATTTTGGTCAATAAATCTAGACTATTGTCAAGGACATTAAAATCTTAGATGTGTGGGCAAGACAGATGTGATGGTTGTAGTGAGGGAGTTAAAGGGTGGATCACTATGTAAACGAACACAAATTAGAGTCACAGCAGGATAGCGTTATGTTAGTTTTATCAACATAAGCACTAAAATGTATGATCAACCCATAATAGTCAAGGATGTAAATATCATGCAATGAGACAAGTACTGTTGTCAACAGACAGTGATGAGGCAATGGCTATCCACACACAAAAGGAAGAAATTGGACCCTGGCCACATACTATACCCAAATTGAATCAAAATGTAAATAAAAATTTTAAATATAGGAGAATATTTCATGACCTTGTATGAGGAAATGACATCAGGAGCATATTACAAGAGAAAGAGTTAAAAGTCACTAAGGTGGATTTTACCAAAATGAAACCTCTGTGATACAAAGGGCATTGTCCAGAAACCAAAATATCAGTAGGTCTTATGTCATAAGTCCATAATCACAGTAATGGGAGGTGGAGACAGGAAGACCCAAAATTCAAGGTTATTTATACGTATATTGAAAATTCCAAGCCAGCATGGGATGTGTAAGACCTTCTTTTAACATAAACCCACAAATAGATAATAAATCCTCACTATGAATGGATTGTATTCAGTGTCCCCCAAAATATGGCTAAAGAAGGAAATCAGGAGGGAGACAGCATTAAGGAAATAATAGTTCAGGCCCTGAGTCACAGAGGAATTTGCTGATTGGTCAGATAAGAGCTACTCTGGAGCCGATAGGCAAATGATACCCACCACCTCAGTGTGGGAAAGGACAAGCATCAGCAGTCACAGGGGTGATGTGTCCTCATATGCTACATGCCACTTGCAGCAAAAGCTGGGACTTCTGCAATGAAATCCAGCTCCCTTAACTTCCATTTGACCACACAATGCAGACTTCATCATAGACTACTTTGAATATAGGCAGGAAGTTTAGTCTCTGGCCTGTACCCTTCTGTTCCATACACTACAGTTTTAATTTTAATAATGATGCCCTGGGCTGTACAACTTTGCCTACAGCAACTCATCTTCTACTGATTCTATTACAATATCACTAACAGCATATTTTCTGTTGGCTTACATGTATGCAGTTGGCTTCTGAGAAAATACAGCAAGCTCCAAATTCTTAATTTCTCACTTCTCTTTTCTAGAAGTATACACACCAGACCATTGTCATATGACTTTGATTGCTTCTCTGTGGAAGTAAAATAAATCCCAACATCTTGTTGTCTAGCTGGACCATGATGCTTTCATTGGGAAAAGAATGTGTGCAAACAGAGGCTGATCACTATTGAGAAGCTTAGGTGTTATAGGTTTTATCCATTATTCCTTTCCTTCTGTTATTGATGAATGGATCTCAGACTGACTACACAAGGAGACTTACAATCTACCACTAACAAAATTGAGCCCCAAGAGAGTCTTTGGATTTAGAACCAATAATATTTATATATTCTGTTGAACTGTGTTGTGTCATCTGATCAATACAGTATTCTCTGCTTCATGAATATTGTCCATAGTTATTAAGTCATATGTTACATCAAATGCACAACATTTGATCTCATACAAGAAAGCTTGTCTCTGTGTTAAATACTGAATATTGTATCCAGTGTTCATGTAAGGATTCACCATCCTGGTTCAGCAGTCCATTCTACCATGTCCTATCACCTTGAGAAATGCTCTTTTGATATCTTTGTTCCTCAGACTGTAGACCACAGGGTTGAGCAAGGCTGTGAAGACATTGTAAAAGAGTGAGACCTGCTTGTCTCGCTCAGGGGAGTAGCTGGAGTTGGGTCTCATGTAGATGTAAGTGGCTGGAGCATAGAAGAATGTGACCACAGTCAGGTGGGAGGCACAGGTAGAGAAAGCCTTGCAGCGGCCCTGGTGGACTTGATCTTGAGAATTCCCATGGCAGTATGAATGCAGGAGGCCACAGTGAGGGAAATTGGAATAAGAACCACAAAACACTCAAGACCAAGTCCACCATCTCTATGAGGTGGGTATCCATGCAAGCCAGGCTACTCACTGAAGGACCTTCACAGAAGTAATGGTTGACCCTGTTGGGCCCACAATATGGCAGACTCATGGTGAAGAAAGTATGCAAGAAAGAGGAAAAGAAACCACAGATCCAAGTCCCTGCTGCCAACCGTATGCACAGGCCCCTGTTGAGGATGACAGTATAGCGAAGTGGATAGCAAATGGCCACATACCGGTCATAAGCCATCACAACAAAGAGGATGCTTTCAGAAGTACCCAGGGCACCAAACACATACA
The DNA here is from genome assembly GCF_004785775.1 of Grammomys surdaster. NCBI lineage: Eukaryota > Metazoa > Chordata > Mammalia > Rodentia > Muridae > Grammomys > Grammomys surdaster. Next base: position 24,397 of record NW_021613740.1, on the reverse strand, counting down.
TCTGCAGCCAGCAGCCAGCAAAGGAGATGGTCTGAGAGTGAGCAAGAAGATGCACCAGCATCTGGGGCATGGTGGTGGTGACATAGCTCATATCCAACAGGGAGAGGGTACAGAAAAAGAAGTACATGGGAGTGTGCAGCTGTGTGTCCAGACAGACTAGCATGATGATGAGCCCGTTGCCCAGGACTGAGCTCAGGTAGATGAGAAGGAAGACAATGAAGAGGATGCTGTTGGTTGTGGGGTCACTGGAGAAGCCAACCAGGATGAACTCAGAAACCCAACTTTAGTTCTGCCCTGGAGTCATCCATATGGTGGAAGCCGTAAGAGAATCCATTATTCTATGTGTCACCTGACACATGACAGTGATAGAACAGAAAGAATATATACAGGCTGAGGAGATGCTCAAAGGTGAAGCACCGGTGATGTTCCAGGGGACCAGCCAGCTCTAAGCTGTTTGTAACTCGAGTTCTAGGGGATCTGACTTCCTGCTCACACCTCCTCAGGCCAGACACACATGTGGTGCATGAACACGCATGTAGGCAAAACCCATACATATATATATATATATATATATATATATATATATATATATATAATAAAATAACACTTTTTAATATAAATAAAGGATCAGATCCTGGGCACTCTTCTCAAGTCATTGAAACTTCAGTGCCTCAGTCTCTTCATCTATCAAATGAGGCTGATGATATTCGTGGCTTGGGATCATGTTGACTATCTAATGCATCCCTCATAACTCCTCAAAACACCACACAGCACAGGACATGTCACATGCTCTCTCACACTCTGGATTCTCCTAGAGGAAGGCAAAGACAGAGAATCTTATAGCAAGTGGACTAGTGACACTGAAATAATGTGCACTGGGATTCAACTGAGAGACCCTGCCTCAATGAATAACGTGAGAGCAATTGAGGAAGAGTCCATTTTAGTCTTCAAACACACACACACGCACACACACTCATACATGTACACATGCACGCACATAAGTACATACTCATGTGCACATACATAAAGATACACACACAGGCATGTGCATGCACACACAGTAGATGTTTCAAAAAAAGAGTAAACAAACAGATGAAGCAGACAGAACCAATGTCAGTCAGACAAAGGCTCACAAACTTATAGTTGTATGAATAATGACAGATTATTTTTGTGCAACACACTGGAGAAACTGTAGCCTTCCCAGGGACTGCTGATGGATCCTGCTGGTACTTAAGCAGGAAAATTATTTCTTACATTTTTATTTATATGTCCCTCTGCTCTCTGAAAAAAATTCAATTCTAGGTGTACTGTATATTTGAGTGGTAAATCTAAAACAATTAAAATTTTAGAATCAAACCTGATAAATATATTTATCATTTGAGATTAAGACAAGGTAAAACATCTTTTAAAGACCACTTTCTGTGGAGTAAAAATCCATGGTAAGCCAGAAAACCAAAAAAGAAATACTCAAAATATGTATAAAAAGACTTAGAAAAGCAGAAACATAACATCAGACGCTCCAGGGGAACAGCGAACACTACTGAAGACATTTCATGAAGTCAGCTGTCTATTACGTTCTGATGAGGGTAAGAGGTTCTCAGCACTATTACCAGCATGGCTGCAGTAATACATGCCTAGTACTAACTAGTGTGACTAGGTACATTGGAGGAGAAAATTAAAATGAGTCCTTCAGTGTGTGCTTGGCTATGCTCCCTAAGGCTGAACACATTTAATGCATTGCACAGCAATACAAGTATCAATTATATTTCTGAGAAATATGTGAACACAATGACACACACAAACGTATGCACAAGGAAAGATAATGTAAAGGAAATTTCCAAACACTAAATAGTCTGAGCTAAGGCTCCACTCATACGCTGATGAGCAAGACAGTGCTTCAGGCAGGAGTTGCTGTTGATGGGAGTAGAAACTTGAACGAGACTTGAAGCCACCCCCAGTCTTCACTTTCCCTGTCTCCATCCTCTCTCCTGACCAGTCCCTGCTCATCACCCTCACAGACATCCTTTCTCTCACCCAGGTCAGGGGACCATCCTGTCTTCTTTTATTTTTGTATCTGTCCCTTACTTCAAAATTTTCCTATTTCAATACAGTCTTCTTTTTTAATTAAAAAAAAATTTAAGGGCTAGAGAGATGATTAATCAGTTAAGAGCACTGACTACTCTTCCAGAGGCCCTGAGTTCAATTCCCAGCAACATGGTAGCTCACCACCACCTATAATAGGATCTGATGGGCTCTTCTGGTGTGTCTGAAGACAGTGACAGAATACTCATTTTAAATAAGTGAGTCTAAAAATCTTTAAAAATAATTTTATACATGGACTTTGATCATGTACTTCCACTCCCGAAACTTCTCCAAGATCCTCCCTACCCAACTTCATGTTCTTTTTCCTCCTAAGAGAGGAGGCAGGGTCATAAAACCTCAGCCGCTGATCCCACTGTGAATAAGTGAAGATATCTCTTAGCTTCACCAGGAGAGCTTAGAAAGGCTCATTTCTGTTCCCAATAGGGATGCTGAGATGATTCCCAGGATGCTGTCAACAAGAGCTCTACAAGTGGGACCTTGAGGGCAGAACAGAAGGAAACAGCCCATGGGTGACAGGTGGTGACCTGTTCCCTTTTCTATACTAATTGGAGGATAAGAGCAGTTTAGAGAACAGGAGATGGAACTTGGTCACCTGATACAAGGTGACCTTGTCAAGAACACAAGTTCTCATTACAATTCCTTTTGCTGTCCAAACCCTGAGCCTAGACAAGCAATGATGAGGCCATGTTTGAGTCACACTTCTCTTCTTCCTCAAGTACCTTGGAGCAAACCAAAATCCTCACTCCCTGCTGTATATCTGAGAAATTTACCCAGCTACCTTGGTGCTAATGAAGAGACCACTACAATGGGGGCTGGAGAGTATCTATTTGAAAAAGACAATTTCTTTCTCAGGCAGAGGCCCAAGTATGATTTCCAGCATGCAAATGGCAGCTCACAACCATCTATATCTCAAGTTCTAGAGGATCTTGTAGCTTCTTGTGACTTCCCCAGGGGTAAGGAATTTGTGTGGAGTTGGAGGCAACATGCTCAAACAAATAAGCAGAGAAAAGAAGAAAAAGAGTCAACCATGAAGCAGCAACATGGAAGTTAACAGTGACATCCCCTTGCCACTGGACAGAGAAGACTCTCCCAGGGGCTCATGTCTCTTGGATTCAAATAATAGTTGGAGACAAAAAAAATCAAACTCTGGAGCATGTTCTCTTTAACTTGCTGTTATTCTGCCTTGGTTTCCTCTTCTGTAGAATTCCAGTAGTAACCTCTTCCCTCCAGGCTTGCTAGACTAAAATGTGATGATGTGCTGCACCTGCCACAAGTACTGACCTATGGTCCATGACCTTGAATCTCCATCCCTCTCTTCTATCTGAGTCTTGGATTCCTAAGTGTCCAGAAAGAGAACACGGGACTACAGAGTCTGTCCTCTTTAGACTGATAAGGCTTTTAAATTCCTGTGGTGCACGATCTTAATCCCAAAACTTAGAAGGCAGAGGCAATTAGGTTTCTATAAGTTCAAAGCAAGCCTGGTCACACAGCAAGGTCTGGTACAGGCAAGGATATACAGAGAAACCCTGTTTGAAAAACAAACAAACAAACAAAAAACCAAACAAACAAAAAAGAATTTCTGTGAGGTGTGCCAGAAATACAGTGAATATTAAAAGTTAATGATATAAATAACAAGTAAGTAAATTGAATTGGAATAAAGAGAGACTATCTGAGAATGGTGCTCGGCTCTATAACACTGGAGTAAATAGAAAGCTTGATGCTACAGTTTGATTTATCACTTTTATAAAAGGTAACAAAAGCTCCAAAATTCCTCACATTCTGATGATGTCTGATGAACTCTGGACAGGCAGTTGAGTCCAGCCAGACTTTTCTCAAACAGGATCAATAAGGAGGCAGAGGTTCAGAGAGATGCAGATAGAACTGATTAAGTGTTATAAGTAGGATGATAACAGCCAGCATGGCTTTGTTGGTTTGATTCATGAAGATTTTATTATAGATTTATAAGAAGAGGAGAGCAGAGGAGGAGGAGAGAGATAGAGATGGAGGAGAGGGGGAGGGAGAGGGAGAGGGAGAGGGAGAGGGAGAGGGAGAACATTTGACTTAGACATGAATGTCTACAACATGGCAGGAAAGCAGTCACGTGATAGGAATGGTACTTGGTAAAAGTGAAAAAGGCCCAACTCTCACAGAAAGTGTATTTGGGATCCTGCAAAAGAAAGAGACAAATTAGAAAAAATGGAAAAAGGAGAGATGTTACACCTAAAATGTACATGTCAGTTTTATTTCCTCAGATGAACTTGTCATGTTAGGGGCTTGCTACTAAATGCACTCACTTGTCTAGCACTTTCTGAATTCTGGCTGGCTAATTCAACTCAGCTGTTCTGGCCCAAACGCCTCTCCAAGGTAACTGATTCAAACTTGATTGTTTCAGCTTCTTGCTGAATTGCTCTACTTGGTCTCAGATTAAGTCTGGTAACCTGTTCTAATCTTCTGGCTCTTTCTCATTCTTTGGCTCATTCTGTCTTCACCTGCAACAATTTTACAGAGGTAAAATTGTTCAAGGAAACTACCTCCTTTTTATCTCTGTCTTTCTTTGTCTTTGTGTCTCTCTGTCTCTGTTTCTCTCTCTCTCTTCACTGGTCTTTAAGTCACCTCTCTTTCCTGTGCTGTGAGTTGGGCATATCCTATATCTGACACATTCTGTCAAATCTTTCTCTCCTTCATCATTTGTCCACCACTCAGATTATCACTCCCAAACATGGTTGCATCATTCTATAAACTAACTTTACCTTCAGTATTAGAGATTAAAGGTGTGCACTAAGGTTTTGTATGTATTCCAGGCAGAGGGTTTAAACATGTGTCATTCCAGCTGGGCCACACAGAACTTGACGATCTTTGGATGTTAACATTATTCCTCTATAGAGTGAGGACTCAAACGGGTAGGCAGACAGGGCACAGCCTAATGGCTGCTTGCAGAGACTACACACCATGTTTTTTTTTTTTAAATGACTGCACCACCAAGAGAGTGTAAAGCATGACACTACCTGCTCATGAGCAGACAATGAACAATGACCCAGAAGACATGAGCAATTTGACAAAGGTCACCCAGCTAGTGAGTGGTGGAACCAACTCCAGGGCCTGGCCACTTTGTCTCTTGGGTGAGAGAGACTCTGCCATGTCTATCACATGTTTAATTATGTGAGTTCAAGCTAATGACTGAACCTGGGCTCTAACCAAAAATCTCTCCTGTGGCTCAGAGTTGGGCCTGACCACAGTGATCCTGAGATTATCCTAAGATTAGCATGAAGGAGAAGTCAGACTTGAGAGGATTCATTCTGCACCAGGGAAACCCATAGGCAGTAAGTAGAAAATGGCATGCTTTAAGAAGCCAGCAGATCCACAGTTCTTACAACCAGGGACTCCCTAATTAGTCCCCAGATGACAAAGCTTCATTAATGGACCATGTGAGAATTGCCTCATTTCAGAAGATAGGTACTTCAAAATGTTTTCTCAATTTGTGTCTTGTATGCATAATGTTTTTGTACATTGTGTAAAATGTTTTACAATATATTATTCAAATACTGATTTCTCTCTCTTTATATCTTGTTTACATCCAGGGAATCTCCTGTGTCAAGTTTATGTAAAATTATCAATGAATACTGATCACACAATGGCTGAACAGAAGACAGAATAGAGAGGAAGATTACATCAGCCATGGGGAGAAGAGAGGTAGAAAGGAATTTCAGGCAAAGATGAGAAAAAGAGGGTCTGAAAAGACATCATGAAAATAAACATCTGAAGCCAAAGAGCCAGATCAATAATAAGATTGATTCAGGTATCATGAAATCATGACTGGGAGGCTTAGAGGTTAAGGTAGATCCATTATCTTATCAGCTATTGAGGTGCAGCTTGAAATAAATTTTGTGTTCTCTGTGTGTTATAGGAAGGAGACTAGAAAAGACAAAGAAATACAGCTGCTGGATTAATTCAATTGTTTGCACTGATATTAAAACAATTCATTTTACAGTGTCTGGAGAAGGAAGTGATGACAACGATGACAAGCAGTGAGGGGAGGGCCAGGGAAAGACTGACAGGTGTCTGCAGGCAATGCCATCCCATCCACCTTATTCTTCACATCCTTTCCTGATGAGGACACCTTTGATGTTGATGCACATGAGACAAAAATATATTAATATGCTTTCCCATTTCTATGAAGGCCACTCACACATTTTTCCACATTCACTCTTTCCAATTTTACAATTATGGTCCATGGATCTACATGACCATGTAACCAACCCATGGGCCACATGACCTAATCACTATAGACTCCTAACTGGAACACAGTTCTCCTTTGAAACCAAAGGAACTACTAAATGTCCTGCATAGTGTTCTGTCCCCTAGAAGGGTTTCTCCTCACCATTGTCTTCAGGTACATCCCAGAAACAAGACACAGTGCTCCTCGGGGCTGGCATGTCACATAGAACCATGTGTAACCAGCATGATTTTCATCCTCCTACCCATAACACCATAGAGAACTACACATGGGGACCACAGGTTCAGTATAAAAGCACTCAGACACACTCTTCAGACAGGGACAAAAAAGCAGCCACATTCTTCACCAAAATATCACAAGAATGATCTCTAGGTAACACACTAATATTCTTCTGCTTTGAAACCTCTTGAGACAGGCTCCCAGAGATCAAGTCACCCTCAGCACCACTGTCTTCTATGTTCCTATTAGTATGGCACATTTAGCTTCACTTAAAGCATTCCACTGCTTTCCTCATCCACAGTTCCAAAATCCACATTCATCCAAACAGAAGCATGGACAGTCCTACCACAGTAATATCCCATTCCCTAGTACCAACTTCTGTCTTAGGGTTTTATAGATATGAAGAGACAACATAACCACAGCAACTCTTATTAAAAACATTTTTTTAAATTTTTAGTTTGTTTGTTTATGTGCATGAGGGGCAGCAGACATGCGGGACCCACAATTCAGCCCAAAGAAACCACATCCACGCGCGTGCTACAGCCCCACACCAATACAATTTATTTAATTGTTACTTTTATAATTAACTATTCCATGGGTTTAAGGAGCAGCTCACAGAAATTATTTTTTGCTTGTTTGTTTTTTTCCAAACAAGGGGTTCTCTGTGTTCTGGAACTTGCTTTGTAGAACATGTTCTTTGTGAACTTATAGAGATCCTACTGCTTGTGACCCTGAAGTGTTGAGATTAAAGTTGTGCACCACCACTGCCTTGCATTCACAGAAATTAGAAATGTTATTAATCAATCACTATACTCAGGAAGTACTTTATACTCCCGTGTTCTTTTTCTGAATATTCTGTATCCAAGGCACAGGCAAAAGACAAGGATGGAGACTCATGGTCATGGGCCATAGGCTGCGAGTGTAGCACCTCATCATATTTTATTCTCGAAAGCCTAAAAGAGAAGAGGTTACTACTGTAATTCTACAGAAGAGAAAAACCAAGGTAGAATAACAGCAAGTTAAAGAGAACATGCTCTAGAGGATGATATGTTTGATCCCCAATTCTCATTTGCATCCAAGAGACATGAGCTTCTGAAAGAGTCTTCTCTGTCCACTGTCATGGGGATGTCTCTGCTGACTTCCATGCTGATGTTTCATGGTTGACTCTTTTTCTTCTTTGTCTCTGTTTATATGTATGACCATTATGTATCCATGTCTCCACATGCATGCCTGGTCCCTGAGGAAGTCAAGAGGCTACCAGATTTTCTAGAACTGGAAATATAGATGGTTGTGAGCTCCCATGAGCATGCTGGGGACCACACTGGCTCCTCTTGAAGAGCAGCAAATTGTCTTTTTCTGAAAGCAAATTTCCAGCCCCCATTGTTTTTGTCTCTTCACTAGCACCAGAGTGGCTGGGTAACTTGCTCGAATTTGATACAGCGGAGAGGTAGGACTTTAGTTTGCCCCAAGGTAGTTGAGGAAGAAAGAAGAGTGTGACTCAAACATGGTCTCATCATTGCTTGTCTGGGTTCAGGGTTTGGACAATAAAAGGAAGCACAATGAAACCTTAAGTCCTTGACCTTTATTTCATCTGACCAGGTTTCATCTGTTCTCTGAGCTATGATTATTCCCCAGTTAGTCTAGAAAAGGGAGCCCCTTACCCAGGGGCTCTTTCCTTCTGCTCATCTCCCAGTGGTCTCACTTGTAGTGCTTTTGTTGACAGCATCTGGGAATTATCTTAGCATCCTTTGGGGAACAGAAAGGAGCCTTTCCCAGCACTCCTGGGGAAGTTAAGAGAGGAGGCAGGGTCATAAATCTTCAGCTGCTGGTCCCACTGTGAATAAGTGAAGATATCTGAGCTTGCCTTTGTTGAGCAGGATTTTATAGACACTATCTTCAGGAGCTAGGGTTGCCTGGTTTTTGCAGAAGAATTGGAGACTCAGCCTCTCAAACTCACTAGCACCTTGGCATTTTTCTGGATACTGGGCTGCCTAGAATCCTGTCCATCTCAACTCTGTTCCTTTAGGAGGAATTCTCATTTGATCTTGTTCTTGTAAGACCAAGAAACAGCTACTGAGCTACATTCCCTGGATTTATAAGAGGTAAGATAGTCACTGGCGTGTGGCTTGTAGGTGGGGTTCAGACATATGATGGACTGCAGATGAGTAGCAGTCAAGCCATCCACCTCTTCATCCTCTGTGTGTACATCTCAAACTCTCAGACCTCTTCCCTCTTTGCCTGCTCTTATTTCTTCTCTTTCTCAACCCTGCTTCCCCCATCTTCACTTTATTAACTTAATGGATATTTATAGAGAGTTTGTCTGTTTCAAATCATGTTGATAAATAAAGAATGTGCAGGCCTGAGCTCAAAGATCTCAAGCAAAACAGAAAGCCCTATCCATGAGAGAGCAGTGACAGTCAGTGTCTCTGAAGGTGTCTTCCCACACCACAGAGACACAGCTTGATGCTGTTTGTGGCCATGGACGTTATCATTTTCTTTTTTGGGGTGAGGCAATGTAAGTCTGCTGTGGCATAATCTGACTTCAAACTCATGACATAATACAGAAGTCCTTTGTATGTTGGAGTTACCATGTGTAGCATCTTCGAGCCTGGAACTCCAATCCTGATGTCTTCATTTGCAGTACTGGGTTCATAGATTTGGCCCAGCAGGCCTGTGGGGATACTGAAAGCTAAATCAGAGGCCACAGGGCTGGGAAAACATAATAGATTGCGGATGACAAAATGATTTTCCTGTGCTGCAGAAACCTCACCTCAGATACTCTTTCCTTGGATTCTTCTCCTTTCAGTACACTCAGGGGCCTCCCTCACTCAGACAGGAGGGAAATGTCACCTGGAAAGCTGGTCTGTGGGTGTCCATGCAGCTCTGTCCTAGGAGCTCTGGTCTGTGCAGAATCTCAATGATCTCAACCAGAGGACACTGAAGACTGCATTCTTCCCCTCCCACTTGAGAGCCTGTGTGCCCGAGTAGAGAAGGCAGTGACTTGGAACCAGGCTCTGATGTTGGACCACCTGAAATACCACTTATTTCTCTCATGACAATGTTGTAATCTGGAACATTCTGTCTTTCCAGGCCTTAGTTTTCCATCTACGACATACAAGTAATAACACTTCTTTCAGTGAGTTGTGATGTTAGCCTAAATTTAGGGGAAAAATGGCTGGAATACGGAAATTATCTAAAATAAATATTAGTTATTTTTATTATTTCAAAGGCTAGGAAATCATCCATTCAGTCATACCCTACTGTAGACAATTCTTTTTTAGTGGTCTGGGAATTCAGTTAGTAGTATAGGAAGAAGATTCCTCCAGGATCCTTCAGACTGTAACCAGCCAAGGATCAAGAAATACTGGATGTATTCTACTTGGGTTAAGGTGGGAGGTGGTAGCACAGAAGTGAAGACTTCCTGCTGAGCTGTGGCCACTGTGGGCAATGGTGAATGTGATGCTCCCTGCCCTCATGGTGAGAAGCTAGGCAAGTACTCTAAAATGGAAGAGAAGCAGGTGTGTACAGGACAGAGAGTGTGCTTGCACAGAGATTTGTACATGGAGACACGGGAGGTGGAGGACACAGCTGCATCCTGAGGCTTACTCTTCACAGAGCAGGTTAGGGATGACCAGTGTCTCTGTCTCCAGTGATGGGGCTTCAGAGCTGTTAAAAGACTCAGTCTGGGCCAGATAGGACCAGCTTAAAAATTCTTGAAAAACCCCTGCAGCAGTCTCATGAAGAATGTTTTAACAAAGATGAATGCCCAGCCCCGAGAAAGGAACGTGCACACAAATTCCTGCCCCTAAACAAGAACTTATTTACAAGTAAAACCCATTAGGAATCGGGAGATCAGTTTTCTCCAGTAGAGTCTCATCGTGTGTATCAGTCACACCCCAAGGTAAGCCACATGCTCAGGAGTAGTTGGCCAACATGTTTTTGTTTTGTTTGTTTGCTTGTTTGTTTCTTTTTTAAAATATAATTTATTTATTTTTTTTCAAATTGCAATTTATACTCATTCACACAGGGGTTATAAACACAAAAAGGCAGGACGTGGGGAAGGGGATGACACTGGAACATGGGTGTTCAGGGGGAATACAGATATCTTTCAGAACGGGGTATCGGCTGGGTGAGGGTTCAGGGGACAGGTCGCTATGACTCTGCCTATGATTCACTTGTCCTTATCTATATTATCTGCCAAGGCTACCTATTTACAAGGTCTATGACTACTCAGGCTGGTAAATTGTCACAAAAATAGCTTATAGCCATCAGTTTCAGTGTTTATCCACAGAGATCCAAAACTTGGTCTTAGTATACATGTATGACAGGCCTATTGCTGATTTTAGGCCTATGGTTGATTTTAGGCCTTCAGTGTGTAAGCAGGGATGCCCTTGACATCTCCTCCCTTCTCTAAGTATAGATGGGCTGTGGCGAATCTAATCCTGCGCAGGTGGGGATAGAGGCCTGACCTCCAGTAATTGAAGGGGACCTTGCAGTGGCTCCAGTCCCCCTGTCGTTGTCCAGTGAGGCATGAGGGCCATACCCGTCCTGATGTCTTTTTCCTGGAGAGGGGATACTTTTTTTTTTTTTTTTTGGTTTGGTTTTTTGGAGACAGGGTTTCTCTGTGTAGCCCTGGCTGTCCTGGAACTCACTCTGTAGACCAGGCTAGCCTCGAACTCTTGAACTCAGAAATCTGCCTGCCTCTGCCTCCCAAGTGCTGGGATTAAAGGCTTGCACTACCACCACCTGGCAAGGGGATACTTTTGACATCAACCCCTATGCAGTCAGGCTTGTCCCTCAAGGAACCCAGAGAGATATTTTTAACTTTTATTGGTATTCCCTTGCAGTGCTTAGCCTCGAAGCCTAAGCAAGAATTCAGGTTGCCTGTCAGAGGGGATTCTGAGTGGCCCCTCTCTGCTTGGTCTAGGAAGTCCCCTCTTTTAGGTTGGGTGGAGATGGGTTTTGGGAACACCATGGATAAAGTAATAACCTCATCTTGAGTCTCGTGGTCCTCCATAGCTAACTTATGCTAATGTATCTGAAAAGCTTTTGCTACCAAATTATTTATCTGTTGTTTCACAGAGTTAGTCAGCCTATTTGAGGCCCAGGGACCAGAAGAAATAAGCAAAAAGAACCCAAATAATGGTCCCAAGACAAGAAGAGGTAGGGTTGACAACCATGGAGAGGTTGAAAACCACTTCTTGTACCAGCACTCATCTTTCTCTTTCTCTCTCTGACTTTTTTCAGGGCCTTCTCTGACCTATTTCATGCTCTCTTTAACCATCTTGTCTATGTAAAGGCAATATTCTTCTTTAAGAGCTGTACACAGCCTTTCTCTATTATAATAGAGTAAATCAAGTCCAATAAAGATCTTTGCGATTTTTGAAGGTTTCTTCAGACAGCGAAACGAGGGATTGCTTCAGATTAGTTATGTCAATCTCTAGCTGTTTGATGTTCTTGTCAATGGTCCTTCGAAGGTCTGAGTAGTATAAGTTCGGAGGCCAGCATCTGGGTTAGAACTTCTAACAGCAGACATCACAAGTGATTCATTTTTACCTGGAAAGGAAAAAGAAGGGAATTCTCAGGGAGATTTCTCTTCCCTGAATGTAAATTGTTATTCATTTTATTTATGGTTGGGCCTGGCTTTGTGGGGGTATCTATCTATTTCATTAATCTTTTTGGTAGCCGATTAGCTGTGCCTTCTGTGGTATCAAACAGGCATATCAATCCTCAGCCTCATAAGGGAACTGGGTTTGGGCCATTCCCTTTAAGGGTAGCTTGTTTGTTTCTTACAGGTTTTTTTTTGAAAGAGAGTTTAGGAGGAGAAAGAACATTAAGTTGGGTGGGGAGGATCTGGAAGAAGTTGGGGGAGGGGAAGAATATATTCAAAGTGTATTGTAAAATTTTTTTAAAAGATATTTTATAGACTGACTTATTTAATATGAGTACACCTTCATTGTCTTCAGACACACCAGATGAGACCATTAGATCCCATTATAGGTGGTAGGGAGCCACCATGTGCTTGCTGGGAATTGAATTCATGAAAGACCTCTGGAAGAGTAGCCAGTGCTCTTAACTGTTGAGCCATCTCTCCAGCCCTTGAAATTTTTTTCTAAATAAATAAAAAGTGCATTGAATAAGAAAAATTTAAAGGCAAGGGTTACATGGAGACATACAGAAATGCCAGAGGAGAGGATGGTCCCCTGACCTGGGTTAGAGAAAGGATGGCTGTGAGGGTGATGAGCAGGGACTGGTCAGGAGAGGGGATGGGGACAGAGAAAATGAAGACTGGGGTGGCTTCAAGTCTCTTTCATGTTTCTACTCCCATCAAATCATCTCTTGCCTGAGCCATCATCTTGCTCATTAGCATATAAATGGAACCCTAGCCCAGACTATATAGAGTAGTCTAAATACTCTGTTTGGAAATTTCCTTTACATGTCATTCCTTGAGCACATGTTTGTATGTACCTATATGTTTATCTATTTTAGAATTATGCTTAATATTTGTATTGCTGGACAATGCATTGAATGTGTTCCACCTAAGGGAGCACAGCCAAGCACACACTGAAGAAATCATTTTAAATTTCTCCCCGCTTGGATCTACTCACACTTGTTAATACTAGACATGTGTTACAGCAGCCACGCTGGTAGGTGTGTGGGGATGTGAGATTGAGAAGCAGAGGTGGGCGTGGCTCTGTGGTGTTCTGCACTGTCCAGATGAATAATGTTGCTAAGAACCTCTTTACCTCATGAGTGCTTAATAGACAGCTGCCTTCATGAAATGCCTTCAATCGTGTTCTCTGTTCTCCTGGAGTGTCTGATGTTATGTTTGTGCTGTCTAAGTTTTTGTATAAATTTTTTGAGTACTTCTTTTTTGGTTTTCTGGCTTAGCCTGGATTTTCCCTCCACAGAAAGTGGTCTTTTAAAGCATCGTTACCTTGGCTTACCCTAAACTGATAAAGATATTTATCAGGTTTGATTCTAAACATTTAATAGTTTTAGATTGACCACTCACATCTACAGTATATGCAGAATTGATATTTTTCTGGGTAGAGGAACCTGGAAGGAAAAAAGGAATAAAGAATTTTCCTGCTTGAATCCTGGCAGGACACATCAGCATTCTCTGGGAAGTCTGCAATGTCTGCAGCTTATTATATGCAAGTACATCTGTCATTACTCATATGACTACATGTGTGTGGGCCTGTGTCTGACTGACATAGGTTCTGTTTGCTTCATCTGTTTGTTTATTCTTTTTTTGCATATGTCTTGTGTGTTGTGTTATGTCTTGTCTATGTGTGCATGCATGTGTTTGTGTGTATGTGTGTGCCTATGTTCATAGACTCACATGGGATTCTTCCTCAATTGCTCTCACCTTATTCACTGAAGCAGGGTCTCTCAGGTGAACCCAGTGCTCATCATTTCAGTGAGTGTCACTAGCCCACTTGCTGTGGGATCCCCTGTCTCTGACTTCCCAGAGACAGATACAGAGTGTGAGACAGCATATGACCAGCCAGTCTTGTGTTATGTGATGTTTCTAGCAGTTACATGAGATGCTTTAGATTCATCATAATATTGAGCCATGACTGTCATCAGCCTCACTTGATAGACGAAGAGTTTGAGGAACTGGGAGGTTCAGTACCTTGAGAAAAATGCACAGGATCTGACCACTGAGCCCAGAACACACATCCTAGACTTTCTTTATTAAATCAAAGTTTATTTTCTATCTTATGTATGTGGGATTGGCCTACATGCATGTTTGTGCACCATGTGTGTGCCTGGCCTGTAGACATGAGAGCAGGGAGTCAGATCTCCCAGAACTAGAGTTAGACACAGCTTTGAGCTGTCTGGTCCCCTGGAACAGCATCAGTGCTTCACCTTCTAGCCATCTCCTCAGCCTGTATCTTTTTTTCTGCCTCTACTGTTGGCATGTGTCAAGTGACACACAGAATAATGGATTCTCTTACAGCCTCCACCAAGTGGATGATTCCAGTGCAGAACCAAAGTTGGGTTTCTGAGTTCATCCTGGTTGGCTTCTCCAGTGACCCCACAACCAACAGCATCCTCTTCATTGTCTTCATTCTCATCTACTTGAGCACAGTCTTGGGCAATGGGCTCATCATCATGCTAGTCTGCCTGGACACACAGCTGCACACTCCCATGTACTTCTTCCTCTGTACCCTCTCCCTGTTGGATATGAGCTATGTCACCACCACTATGCCCCAGATGTTGGTGCATCTTCTTGCTCACTCTCAGACCATCTCCTTTGCTGGCTGCTGGCTGCAGATGTATGTGTTTGGTGCCCTGGGTATAACTGAGTGCACCTTCCTTGTTGTGATGGCTTATGACAGGTATGTGGCCATTTGCTATCCACTGAGTTACACTGTCATCCTCAACCAGGGCCTGTGCATACGGTTGGCATCAGGGTCTTGGATCTGTGGTTTCTTTTCCTCTTTCTTGCATACTTTCTTCACCATGAGTCTGCCATATTGTGGACCCAACAGGGTCAACCACTACTTCTGTGAAGGTCCTTCAGTGCGTAGCTTGGCTTGTATGGATACTCACCTCATTGAGATGGTGGACTTGGTCTTGAGTGTCTTTGTGGTTCTTACTCCAATCTCCCTCATTGTGGCCTCCTACATTCATATTGCCATGGCAATTCTCAAGATCAAGTCTACCCAGGGCCGCTGCAAGGCTTTCTCTACCTGTGCCTCCCACCTGACTATGGTTACACTCTTCTATCTTCCTGCTACTTATATCTACATGAGGCCCAACTCCAGCTACTCTCCTGAGCGAGACAAGCAGATTTCCCTCTTTTATAATGCCTTTACACCCTTGCTCAATCCTGTGGTCTATAGTCTGAGAAACAAGGATATCAAGCGGGCATTTCTCAAGGTAATGGTTTATGGCAGGTTAACCAGTAGACCACGATGGTGAATCCTTAGATAAATACTGGATAACATGTTTTTTGTTTAACACAGAGACAGTGCCTTTGTTTTATGTGAGCAACATTGTGTATTTGATCCAACATACAACTTAATAACTAGAAGCAACATTCATGAAACAGAGAATGCTGTATTGATAAGATGACTACAACACAGTTTAACAGAAAACATAAATATTAGTGGTTCTAAATCCAAAGACTCCCTGTGGCCCACTTTTGTTATTGGTGGGTTCAAGACTTCTTGTGTATTCTGTCTCAGATTCACCTGTCAATATCAGAAGGAAAGGAGTAGTGGATAAAACCTATAATACCTAAGCTTCTCAGTAGTATTCAGTTTCTCTTTGCACACTTTCTTCTGCCAATGAAAGTATCATGGTTCAGCCTGACAGCAAGATGTTCGGATTTATTTTACTTCCACAGAGGAGCAATTGACATCATGTGACAATGGTCTGGTGTGTGCACTTTCAGTACAAAGAAGTGGGAAATTGACATGAGTTTTGTAGCCTACTGTATTTTTCCAGAAGCCAACTGCATACATGTAAGGCAGCAGGAAACATGTTGTTAGTGATTTTGTAATAGAAACAGTAGAGGCTGAGGTGCTGTAGGCTAAGTAATACAGCACAGGTTGTCATTATTAAAGTTAAAGCAGTAGTGTGTGGAAAAGAAGGGGTACAGTCGGAGACCAAACCTCCTGCCTACAGTCAATGTAGTTTATAATGAAAACTTCATTGTGTGGTCAAATGGAAGTTAAGGGAGCTGGATTTCATTGCAGAAGTTCCAGCTTTTGCATCTGTCGACACATCTCCCCTGTGACTGCTGATGCTGTTCCTTTTCTATACTGAGGTGGTAGGCATTTTCTGCCTCTCGGCTCCAGAGTAGCTCTTGTCTGGCAAATCAGCAAATACCTTTGTGATTCAGGGCCTGAACTTTTCTTTCCCTAATGATGCCTCCCTCATTAAAGACTGTTTTTTTTTAAGCTATGTTTTGGGGAAATACTGAATACAATCCATTCACAATTAGGATTTATTAATTATTCGTGAGATCATGTCAAGAGAAGGTCTTACTCATCCCATGGTACATTGGAATTTTCAATTTGCCTACAAACAGTCTTGAATTTCAGATCTTCTCATCCCTACCTTCCATTATTGTGATTATGGACTTATGACACAAGACATGCTGATAGCTCAGTTTATGCATGATGTCCTTTGTATCACAGCGGTTTCACTTTGGCTAAATCTAACTTAGCCCGTTTTATTTCTGTCTTATGGAATGTAATCCAGAAGTAATTTCCTGATGCAAGTTCATGAGAAATTCTACTATGCTTTAAAAGTTTCATTCACATTTGAGTCATTTTGAGCAGAGAATGTGGCCAGGTTCATCCTGATCCAATTCATCCTTTTGTGTGTAGATATCCATTATCTCATCATTGTCTGTTGACAGTACTTGTCTCATTGCATGATATTTACATTCTTGATTATTATTGGTTGGCAATACATATTAGTGCTTATGGTGATATGACTAACATAATGCTATTCTGTTGTGACTCCAGTTTCTGTTTGTTTACACAGTGATCCACCCTTTACCTCCCTCCCTCCCTCTCTCCCTCCCACCATCATATGTCTTGCCCACAAATTTGAAGTTTTTGTGTCCTTGACTATAGTCCAGATGTATTAACCAAAATAATTGTAAAGATATGTCTAAAATGCCTGCTATTCTCTTCAGGAACAAGGAATTCAAGGTTACTCTGACCATCATGTAACTCTGCTCTATGTCAGTGGTTTTTGCTTTTAAAACTTGTATCCCTGAACTTGGGCACCAAGAGATTCTTCAGAGTCTCAAGCCTTCTCTTGGTCTAAACATCAGTAAAAAGGCCTTAAAACTCTTAATTGCTTAATAAATATGGTTGCCACAAACTCTCTTGTGTGTGTGATTACAAGGTCTAGAATGTCAGATTCAGTCTATTAAATTGCATGTGAACCTTTTGCTGATGTCATTCTTGTTTGGATGCCATTACTTTGAGATTAGAAATCAGGAGCACCCCATCTTCTTTTTTTCAAGATTTTTTTCCTCTTGTGAGGTGCTTGTGTAAGGACCCAAGAAGAGGACCCCCAACTCAAGTCCCAATCAGCACGCACCCAAGGAGACACAAGAGACTGACTCGAAGCAAACAGCAAAAGGCAGTTTACTAACAAGGGCCCTTGGATCGAAACTCATCCCTCGCAGGGGAGAGAATTTCTATGAAGACCCCAGAAAGTTTGGGGCTTTTATAGGGGGAGGCACAAGGGGGAAGGGAAAAGCGGGAAATTCTGGCGCGGTTACATATAATTGGATATTTCAAACATCAGCACTTTGCGTAAACAATCATTTTGACAGGCTGGATGGCCTGCTATTTTTGACCATGAAGCCTCAGATCTTCTAGGATAAACACCAGGTGGCCCATTACTCACTTGGGCATGTTTAGACTGGTGAAGATATGTCTTTGGTTGTTTCTACATTTTTGGTCACCTTGTCCCTAGAGGGGCTTAATATTTTTATTATGGCTATTCTCAGCAAGCTCAGCAAGCCGTCCGGTGGTCTTTGCCAAGTTGTTTTTAATTTTTACTCTTACACTTGCAATTTACATTGACATTTGGATCCATTTGACAATTTCAAAAAGTGGGAGCTAGTACTATGATAGAGGGACATAGAGTTTGTAGGGAAATTTAGGATGGCTTGGTATCTTAACCATAAGAATTGTAGTTTTGATGGAACAGAAGGCATTACATGACCACATGTCATCATTGACCATGATGAGCTAGGTGTTATTTATCATACAAGATCCCAAAGTCAGTACACAGAGGTGTGCAGCACAGAATGCCAGTGTGCACGCATAGTTAACTCTAAGAGTCCATGTAAACACAGGAAGATTGCTTGAGGAAGTTGCCCATGTGGCTAGCTGTTGTTACATCCCATTCATTATCTGGACCTATGGTCTTTATGGGCAATTCCCTATGGTGGATTGAGGGAAGCACAAACTCATGCTGATTACAGAACATTCTGTATGATGTGCTCACAGAACCTGAAAGTGGATAGCTTGAGCACTATGTTGTGTGTGTTGGATGTGCCTCAAGACAGTCTTGAAGAGAAATTCTTTCAGGTTCAAAAGTCATTTAATCTACTTCCACAGGTCAAATCAACGATGCTGATCACCATTTTTCGAACCTTAATTAACAACTAGTTTCCTTTTACAGACAAACTGTTGCTGCCTATCCCAGATACATAATTAACACGATGTTTTTCTTCTTCAGCCATCCAAAACAGACTCAAAGGTGCATTCTAAGACTAAATTTCCTCAAACACCTTTGCTTTTCTAGGATCTCAATGGCACACCATGACATGCTTGCTCCCAAGTAGCCTAATGTTTACTACACACTCTTTGCAGACATCCCCCTGCCGAGGTGCTGCTTCTCTATTGTCATTATCCTACAGGTGCTCCCACAAGTCTAACAGAGACAACACCAGCTCCTGGAACCTGCCTAGGATGCCATACTGTCTTCTTGCAGCCACACTACCTGACTGAAGACTCTAGAGACAACACTGAGACCCAGAGACATGTCAAACTCCAGAGACATGCTAAACTCCAGAGATGAATGCCAAGATCCAGAGACACAGGCTAAATCCTACAGAAGACAGATCCAGACCTTCCAGCTATAGATGAACTCTTTTGCCAATGTCAAATAGCTAAAGTTACATGTTAATAAGGAAAATATAATGTCTATCTAGATTAGTCAGCTGTTATTACCCTCAAACTGTACCATCTGTATTCAATTGATTCAATGATCCCTTGCCTTCCCAACCCCCACCCTCAACTCCCCCTTACCCTGTGACTTAATTGTGCTAATCCCTCCGGCCTAAACAGTGCCTTCTTTTGACTTCCTCATCCAAAATTTTCACCACAGATGACACAGTGACCCCCCCCTTTTTAAAAAAAAGTAAAGGGGGGGGAGATGTGGGACTGCATAAGGGTATCCTGGTTCATGGCTGGGCATGGGCCTGGAACCCCGAGACTCCAAGGGAGAAACAGCAGGTGTTCAGCCACGTCCCCAGAACCCAGGGTCATGACACGCAGTCTCCATGGACCTACATTGTTCAGTCACGTAGGCCATTATGGCCCCTCCCAAAGTGTACAGGTAGAGGGTGTGACTACAGGCCTCAGGCCCTAGAGAGATTTACATACTAATGAAGGCCAGAGGGTGGAGCCAATTAAGCATTCTTCCCCAGACCCTCCTTTTTTCTCCCTCCCTATTTAACTCAGGTCTGCCCTGAGTTTCAGGGTGGTACATCCAGATCCATTTACCATCTGTCATGAAAATAAACCCTTTTAGAACCAAGGACTTGTATCATTGGGGCCTGCCAAAAAGCCAAAGCCTCCAGCCTCTGGAACCTTAGACTTTCTCCTGTTTGTGGGACCCACTGCGTGGAAAGCCTCTAGGACACCACTGTGGCCTTATTTCCCCACAAGGAAGGAAGGAAAGAAGAAAGGAAGGAAGGAAGGAAGGAAGGAAGGAAGGAAGGAAGGAAGGAAGGAAGGAAGAAAGAAGATAACGTGATGTTCTCATACAGAAATGTTCCTCAACAGGATAGGGTTTGAATAGTCCAGTGCAGTGAATGGAATGACATTCTCTGCAGACACCTGCCTGCCTCCTTCCCTGGTCATCCTCTCATGGCTTGCCATGGCCATCTTTACTGTTGACCTAACTGGATTTTGAATCACTGTAAACAAGTCTCTGGAGTAGTTAATGAGACTTTTCCTGAAATGTTTAACTGGTGAGGAGTGACCTATCATGACTGTGGGTGTCACCATCTGTTCTAGAAGAATAAAAGGCTGTGATGGCAGAGTGGACACATGGCAACTAGACCAAGATGCTAAGGGCTGACATCTTGTATCCCAGTCAGGTAACAGTGTGTGAACACTAAGAATGGTGGTGGACTTGGAACCTTCAATGCCTGCTCCTAGTGATATAATTCTTCCATCAAAGCAACACCTCCTAAAACTATCCATACAGTGTTACTAAGTGGGGGCAAAGTATTCTTGAGCCTATAGGGACATCTCCTTTAAAGCACCACAGCATCGCAGGCCTAGGGTCCTAGACAGTCTGAAAAGGAGAATATGTACTGAGCATTAGAATTGGTCTTTCTGCTTCCTGGCTGGGGATGCAACATGACCAGGCGAAGTCTCTATATCTGGGGTGAAGTGTTGTGATAGGTAGAAAGAGCAAAGCAGAGTAGCATAAGGGATTATTTGTTTCGCTTAACTGCCTAAAATTTTTTATATGAACTTTCTGTGGTTAAAAAAATCTGTAACAGGGTGGCTGGAAGAAAGATACCCAGGTTCCAGTTGCAGGCACCACTAAGATTACCAAATCTGGTGAAAAGATGGGAAATATGGAGTTGTAGAGGAGAGATGGGAGAAAATGTGAAGCCCAGGGGTTTGTACACGGTGGAGAAAGGAAGAAGTGGCTGACAGCAGTGAGGCCATGGTGACATCCAGCCCCATGCTACTCTGGAGACCATGTCCAGGTCAATGGTCCTATCACAGGTGGGGTCTGTGTTAATATCAGAGGCCAATATTACCACAAACGGCCATGGGGATGTCTGTCCAAGCACTGCACTGAGCTAGCCCTGCTCTACCCTGGCCATCAAACTCAGAACTGGCCCTGCCTCTTTGCCTGGGCATCCTGGGAGAGCTGGGTCTGGGTGAGTAGGTTCATGAGAGCTGTCCTGATGATGGGAGTGGGAGAATGAAGCCCTATCCCCTATCTTGACAGAACAGTAGAGCTGGCCCTGTTGGCAGGGATGTGGGTGAACCTGCTCAAAGGACATGAACAGGGAAGATATGGCCCCATACTTTGTTGACCATGCTGTGCCATCAGCACATGCCCTCCCTTGCCTCTCTTTCCTTTCCCAACCTGTGACATGTGGAGAGCTGTTCCCAAGGCCATGAGAGCAGGAGAGTGAACCCTACACCTCTCTAGGGAAGCAGAGTAGATCTGACCCTGGAGGGATGGGTGTGAGAGAGCTGGCAGGCTGACCACCAGCTATTACCCAGGCCCAAATCCAGTGATGTGAGTTGCGCCACCCCAGACATCTACTCTTCAGGTCCTTTGGAAAGTACAATGAATGAATCCCAAACATTGGGCATTAAAATGTTGGCATTGTTGGAGCTTCATTTTTGTCTTTTGCAGATTATTGCTATACCCTGTATGTTTACTCTTGAAATAAAAAAGATTTTTTAATTTCATATTGCAGAGTACACAGGTGAGATATTTTAAAATTTTAAAGAGGAGATGGTGGGATTTTATAGAAAAATTAAATTAAAAAACTGAATATTTTTAAAGTTAGACCTTTTTAAATATTTAAATTTAAAAGGCTAAGGGACATTTTATATTTTGATATATTTTTATTATGACTTCCTTATTGATATACAATCTTGAGAAATAGACAAAAGACTGAAGAATTAGGGCCACAGCTATGAGCACCAAACCCTAAATACCAGAGATTGGGATATTCCTATCTTATAATGCAGCACGACAATGCCCTACCTAAGACACATGGCAAAGGGTCTCTCCTCCTATAAGGGCTATTCAGAATAACAGAGACTGACTTAAGAATATTTGTCTAACAGCTTTGTTTTGGCTAACACTGCTAAGCAGTAGCTATTTTGGTAAACTGAGTCATACAAGAAACTGTTATATAATGTAATGGTGCACTATGTAAGGGTCAGGAAGGAAGTGTTGTCAGCCTCCTTATGAATGACTTCTCACCAGAGACTATAAAAGCCAGAAGAGCCTGGACTGACATCATACAGACCCTAAGAGAACACAATTGCCAGCCCAGATTACTATACCCAGCAAAACTCTCAATCACTACAGATGGTAAAACCAAGATATTCCATGACAAAACCAAATTTGCACAATATCTTCCCACAAACCCAGCACTTCAAAGGATAATTGATGGAAAACACCAACACAAGGAGGGAAACTACAACCTAGAAAAAGCAAGGAAGTAATCTTCCAACAACCCCAAAAGATGATAACTATACAAACATAATTCTACCTCTAATAACAAAAATAACAGGAAGCCACAATAATTTTTCCTTAATATCTCTTAACATCAATGGTCTCAATTCCCCAATAAAAAGAAGCAGACTATCAGACTGGATACACAAACAAGACCCAGAATTTTGCTGCATACAAGAAATGCACCTCAGTGACAAAGACAGACACTACCTCAGAATAAAAGGGTGGAAAACAATTTTCCAAGCCAATGGTCCCAAGAAACAAGCTGGAGTAGCCATTCTAATATCAAATAAAATCGACTTTCATCCAAATTAATCAAAAAAGATAAGGAAGGACACTTCATACTCATCAAAGGAAAAATCTACAAAGGTGAGCTCTCAATTCTGAACATCTATGCTCCAAATGCAAGGGCACCTATATACATAAAAGAAACTTTACTAAAGCTCAAAACACACATTACACCTCACACAATAATAGTGGGGGATTTCAACACCCCAATCTCAGCAATGGACAGATCATGGAAACAGAAACTAAACCGAGACACTTTGACATTAACAGAAGTTATGAACCAAATGGACTTAACAGACATCTATAGAACATTTCATCCTAAAACAAAAGAATATGTCTTTTTCTCAGCACCTCATGGTACCTTTTCCAAAACAGACCATATAATTGGTCACAAAACAGGCCTCTACAGATACAAAAAGATTGAAATAATCCCTTTTATCTTATCAGATCACCATGGACTAAGACTGGTCTTTAATAATGACAAAATCAATGGAAAACCCACATGCACATGGAAACTGAACAACTCTCTACTCAATGATGACTTGTTCAAGGAAGAAATAAAGAAAGAAATTAAAGATTTTTAGAATTCAATGAAAATGAGGACACATCATACCAAAACTTGTGGGACTCCATGAAGGCAGTGATAAGAGGAAAACTCATAGCTCTAAGTGCCTACAAAAAAAAAAACAAAACTGGAAAGAGCACACACTAACAACTTGACTGCACAACTAAAAGCTCTAGAACAAAAAGAGGCAAATACACCCAGGAGGAGTAGAAGGCAGGAAATAATCAAACTCAGGGCTGAAATCAACCGAATAGAAACAGAAAGAACAATACAAAATATCAATAAAACCAGGAGCTGGTTCTTTGAGAAAATCAACAAGATAGATAAACCGTTAGCCAGATTAACCAGAGGGCACAGAGACAGTATCCAAATTAATAAAATCAGAACTGAAAAGGGAGACATAACAACAGACACTGAAGAAATTTAAAAAATCATCAGATCCTACTACAAAGGCCTATACTCAACAAAACTGGAAAACCTGGATGAAATGGACAATTCCCTACACAGATACCAGGTACCAAAGTTAAACCAGGAGCAAATAAACCATCTAAGTAGTCCCATAACCCCTAAGGAAATAGCAGCAGTCATTAAAAGTCTCCCCACTAAAAAAAGCCCAGGACCAGATGGTTTTAGTGCTGAATTCTATCAGACCTTCAAGGAAGACATAATACCAATTCTCTTCAAACTATTCCACAAAATAGAAACAGAAGGAACACTACCCAATTCGTTATATGAAGCTACAATTACACTCATACCCAAACCCCACAAGGACCCAACAAAGAAAGAGAACTTCAGACCAATCTCCCTTATGAACATCGATGCAAAAATACTCAATAAAATTCTAGCAAACCGAATCCAAGACCACATCAAAACAGTCATCCAGCATGATCAAGTAGGTTTTATCCCAGGAATGCAGGGATGGTTCAATATTCAGAAATCCATCAATGTAATCCACTATATAAACAAACTCAAAGAAAAAAACCACATGA
>NW_021613739.1:0-4225 GCF_004785775.1 Grammomys surdaster | reverse complement strand
TAGTGTCCTCTCACAGCTCCCAACAGCACAGCTCAGAGCAGGAAGCACAGAACTATCCAAGCCAGCACAGTTGCAGCAAGCTTGCAGAGAGCAACAGGAAGATCCCACCTCTTTGTCTGACTGGCAGGTCCACCTGGAGGCCTGATTGGCCAGTGAATTTTCCTCAAGGTTAAAGTGTGCTTCCAGTCTAGGTCAGACTTTTCCAGATCTCAGGAGTGGTTTGCACCTCATTAGCATTTGTGCCTCTCCTCCAAGAGGAATCTCACCTCACCCAGTCCTGGGGGAGAACTCACCATTCCAGCTCAGGCTATTCAGATACTTGTTCCAACCCCCCTCTGTGAGCACTGATCCTGCACTTACCAGGACATGACTTCAAATCTTGCCTGAGCTTTCCTCACAGCCATGAATAGCTTTCATAGATGCAGTGGAGGTATCAGTCTGACCCAGAAATGGGAGAGTGCCCAGTCTATTAACATTCAAGAAGGATTTTAGGAAGTAACAATTTGTTTTGTGGCTCACACTGGTCTCAGGGAATCTGCAGCTCCCTTTCACCAGATGATTGGTATGAAACAACCCTGGGAGAAAAGCCAGAAACATAAGGGAAACACTGTTGAATACTATTGTGAACCAGCACATCTTCATCAGTGATGAAGCAGAGAAAAACCACACTTGTATTAGTACAGGTTCTCTAGATAAACATATCTCAAACCATAGAGAGAATCAAGCTCTCTATACATATAGGAAGGATATTTAAGAGAACGTCCCTATAAAGGCTGTCGGCCAAGGAAAAACCAAAGACTAGTCAATTTCATGTTACAGGAGATTACAGCTGATCTTCAGTATATACTAGAATTTTGAAGAAATAAGTACTTACTAATATCATGAGTAGAAGT
Organism: Grammomys surdaster; assembly: GCF_004785775.1. Classification (NCBI taxonomy): domain Eukaryota; kingdom Metazoa; phylum Chordata; class Mammalia; order Rodentia; family Muridae; genus Grammomys; species Grammomys surdaster. Next base: position 3,332 of record NW_021613739.1, on the reverse strand, counting down.
TATAATAGTCCTAACATCTGACTTTTGTGGATGTTTTCTCACTCACATAACAGAATCCATCCATGACATCTTCAATGACTCTCTTATTTTGAGAATCCTTGTCTTCCCTTTAGTTTTATTTTGGCCCCTTAGAGGACTCTTCTCTGAGGCACCTTAACTGCTGCTCTTTTATATCACGGCTTTGGTCAGTATAAAAATGTAGGATGATCCATTTTACAAACAACGAAGAGTACATATATCCTCTCAAGGCTGACTAGTGTGCCAGCCCACTCATATTCATCTTGTCACAACATCACCAGTGATGGATTCATGGAAAGACAGGAGCATTTTTGAGAAACTAAAGAATGGGAAAGTCTAAATACAGGAGTGTAAGACACATTGCGATTCAACCATTTATTCAAATGAGATAAGGAAGGTAGTTCAGGTATTTGTGGTGGCCATGCAAACCAGACGATCTGAATTCCATTAAAAGGATCCTTGGAGAAAACTTAAGATGCTGATTGGAACTAATATTCTGTGTGAGTTATGTGATTATATACAGATTCATTGAGCATGTTCAGGAATGAGAGACACCATTATGCAAATCATCCTCTATGGATTTGCTGTATCTATCCCTCTGATATAACTTGGTATCTCACACCATGTAAACAAGACTATAAAATTCCCAACACAGGCATCCCCAAGTACATACACACATGCACACACACACAAACACAAAAACACACACACACACAAGCACACAAACACACACACACACACACACAGAGAGAGAGAGAGAGAGAGAGAGAGAGAGAGAGAGAGAGAGAGAGAAAACACAGTCATGCACAAAACACAGACAAACACAAAAGTTCCTGCCACATCAGGAACTTTTTCTTCAGTCAAGTGCTTTACCTACTTTCTACTGAAACTGGCATGAGATGTGCTTTAAATCACAACTTCAAAAGATGGTCTCTCTTTTTGTGTAAGTTAAAGAAGCCTTCAGAGTTTACAGAGTAGGGGAAATTTGATTTAAATCAACATAGGTATAAAAAGTTTAGGTTAACAACACAAAGTTTAGGATATTTGAAATCCACTTTCATCATACAAAATTCACAGTGAGTTGAGACCGAAAAGAAAGAAGAGAAGAGTACCATAGACTATGAAGGACATCCATTACTAGGGAAGTCCCTGAAAAACTATTGAGAAGCCATCTGACAAGTGTTACTATTTGATGCTAGAAAAGGCCTATGTGCTGTTCTCACTATATGTATTTAGTTATAAACTGTGATGCAAGATGATCTCAATCTAATTGTGTCCTGCCTGAAGATATTCTTCAATGTTTTTCTTTCTGCTCCAACTCCTGGGTGCTGGGGTTATATACATGGGCACTAAGTCTAAGTGTACAGTACTTGTGAATCAGATCAGGGTTACCCACATTAAACAAAACTCTACAAGTTATCATTCCTATCAATATCTTTTTAAATTAAATAAGAATGCTAGAGAATATCATCCCATAAAGAGCAGTAAACATGATAAAATCTACACTGGCAAGGTGGATAACAATAAACACTAATATGGAACATAACAATTAAAATTCTAACATTTATGTAATAAGAAAAATTAATAACATGTCGGTGTTTGGCCTGCTGCGTGTCTTTGTACTACACACATACAATTCCCACAGAGACCAGAATGAGTCATCAGATTCCACCAGAATGTGAGTTAAAGAGGTTTGTAGCTATCATGAAAGTCCTGTGAGACTGCAACAAATTTTGTTAATGGAGAACACATCTATACTGAACACGCTACACTTGACTTTTGTACTTCCAACCAAGTGTGCTGGATCACTGCCGATCAAAGATGGAAAATTTGGAAACTTTTAGTCACAGGTACATGAGGTAAATATTCTAATTGTCTTAAGTGGCCACAAATTCATACAAGGCTCCAGTGAGTTCAGGAACCATCCACAGGATCACTGATTGTCAGTTTGAAACTGATTTGTAGTCTTGAATCTAGGATAACAATGCAGATTAGGTCCATCAGATGACATATACAATTCAGAAAAACCCTCCTTATTGTGAATGTGTGTAAGAGAAAGGTGAACATCTGGGACAGCAATTTTGGAAGGAGCCTTACTAGTAGGAGGAGTGGATAGAGCCTGCCTCATGGTTAACATGCATCAGCTTGAGTGTGTCTAGCATCTACAAGATTATGAGGGTTGGTTAATGCTGGTCTTTTACCCTTGGCGATCTCATAGCATACTGAAGAGGAGTTTCTTCCAGTGATTTGTTCTTGTGAAGATCCCTAGAAAGAATCTCATTACTGAAAGTGACAGTGAATGAGAGAGTCAATGTGTGGGACAAGAAACCTTGTGCAACTCCAGCTTGGTGCTGGAAAAACAGGATAAAAAGAATCTATGGTCACCTGATCTTCATGTGAGTGGGGGTGCCAGGTCTTGCTCTACAGAACTTAAGACATCTGGTTTTCCATTCCTCACTTAATCTGGAATCTCTACCTGATGTCCTAATATAAATATATTATGTCGGGAGCCATAACAGGAAAAGCTGAATACTAGCAGGTGATCTTCCTGAGATGCTGTACTTCAGATTATTATATAATCTGCTACAGATTCTCTCTTATTAGGCAAGGCCCTAAGAGAATTCATTTTAGGAAAGATTCCTGCTGTTAACATGCTTTTCTTGTTATTATTAAACATAGATAACCATCTCTAAGCAATAGTTCACCTCTTTGGAACAGATCTCTGTAAATCTACGAAGATGTGCTGTCTCATAGTGATGCTATATAGACAAGTAGATGACTTCTTTAGTCTTAACGATGATCCCAGAAGAATTTCTAAAATTATATGTGTGATCACTAAGCTCTTAGATAGTGGAACCGCTATTATGTCCTTTTCTGCTAGTCAAAACTGCAATGAGAACTCTGACAGTCCCAGAGTGTCATCAATTAATTGCCCTTAGACAGTAACCAGACTCTCTCCTGATCAGAGCACATTCCAATGAGGTTGTAAAACAATTAACCAAAGGTCACTAAAAGGAACTTATGGTTTATTATAGGTACCAGGACAGAAGAGAAAATATTTCCTGGGTTTATCTATACAAAACTTCCCTAATTTCTTACTTATAGTTTTAAACTTTCAGTGAACCTGTGGAGCTAGACAGGTGATAGATGTTTAGCTAGATAATTGCTCCTAATGGATATGCATGTATTAACATTCTCTGTTGTAAACTTCTATTTCAAATTATGATTTGAATTTTGGTGTGAACTTGTGATGAACATTGTAACATATGATCATGTACTCTGAAAGATGTATAAGTACTGAAGACAAAGACAAA
>NW_021613738.1:0-1717 GCF_004785775.1 Grammomys surdaster | reverse complement strand
TATGCTTACTAAATTGATAGTATTTATCTTTAAAATATCAAATTACCTGGGAGCATTTTTTTAACTATTTGTTTTAGGGGAAGTATCAATCCACTTAAGATTCTGTAAAATATACATTCTTCTGTCAAATACCCATTCTGTAAAAATACCCATTTCAGCCTGTCACGCTTACCTGCAGATTAGTTTTATTTAGGTGTACATTCAGACACCAGCAGACAAAACTTACTCTCAAAACCTCCTACAGCACCTCTCGCTTTTGATCTTATCTTTTTATGTCCCCCCACAGAGCTTGGGTGAGAACAACCGAAAATGCTTCGCTTGGCACTTTCAAGAGTTAAAACAAATACAAACAAAAAGCAAGGATTAAAATACATGGATTTTTTTAGTGCCTTGGCCTGGGACGATGTATGTAGAGGAAGGTTTGTCTAGTATGCTCAAAGCTTATCGACGAAGGCAGCTCCTAAATCATGAGTGAGCACCTAAAGTCTCCCGCACTTCAACAGTTCACTCCTACAGTCTTCCTTCCAAGTGCTCCCCCTCAATATAGGATGTCAGACACTGACAATCCAAAAAAAGAACTGTGTAAGTTGCGAATTACAAGGCTAAGTGTCTTCCCTCATAAAAAGCTACCAGAGAAGTAAGAGAATCAAGTGAGCCCCTGGTCTTCATGCAGTTTTCTCACAGGCTTACAACCTCAAAGGTTCAGGGCTGCTCGGACGTAATGGGCGCGGGGGATCAGGGTGTGTGTTGGGGGGGTAAGACTGCACTGATCTGACTACATTTCTGGTGGGTTGGATCGATGGGTGGGGCGTGCAGGTAGTCTCACGGGGTGCAGCAGTTGGGCTCCGCCTCGCTGGAACCAATCCCTAAGACGTAAGGAGGGCGGTGCCTACGATGGGGAAGCCCGTTGCCTGGCCGGCCGGTCTTGAACAGAGAAATCTGGGCGTGCAGGACCACAGGTGAACAGGGCGGAGTCTACACTTAGACCGCGGTGGGTGGAGCCTGCTCTGGGGCGAGTTCTTTTTCTCGCGTGGGCGGGGAAGAAGAGAGAGGCGTGGACTCTATAGGTGGGGCTGAAGCGAGTCCCGCCTCCAAGGCGTGCGGTGGGCGGAGCGTACCCCGGGGCCGGCAGCATTTGCTTCGTGGGCGGGGCCTAATGGCCCAAGGAAACCGCCGCTCGCGCGGTCCCGGGTCTCCTCGGCTCTGCACGAGCGTCGCTGCGACCAGGCTTATGGGACAGAGCTCTCCGTGCCTGGACGGCTGCAGAATAGTTGCCATACACTTCACATGTGCATTTCCGCTCCTCACTGTCCCCTGCTGTCCTCCCCGTCCAGGCACAGCGACTGTGACTTTGTCACCTCCGTCGTACTCACACGACCCCCTCTCCCCAGTAGCTCCCGCCCTAGTGGTTTCATCAAAACCTTCAGACCCGGTCAACGCGGCCGCACACGAGCCAGTCCGCACCGAGGGGGTGGGGACAGGCCGCGCAGTGGGCGGGGCGACGCTGCGGAGCGTTAGGGCACGTGGGGCCGTATCGGCCAATGGCGTGGCGTCGTTGAGGGCGGCGAGGCGGGGAGAGGGCAGCGTGGGGCTGGCGCGGGGGGGGGCGGGGGGGGGGGGGGGGTCCCGCCGGGGGAGGGGCGGAGAGACGCCGCCGCTGCCGCCGCCGCCGCCGCCGCCGCGGCTGCCGCAGCCTCTGGGAGCCTGGAAAAGGGGA
>NW_021613737.1:0-2202 GCF_004785775.1 Grammomys surdaster | reverse complement strand
AAACCCCCCAATAAAGGATCTGGGAACTAATCCTTTATGTTCCTTGAAGTACAAACAACAAACTAACCCTGTGTTCAAGTGGCTTGGTAAAATCCTGATTAAAGTAGGTCCTTTTTTTTGTTAGCAGCAATTTTCAACCAATTTACCTGTTTTTAAATTAGTTTTCTCTTACCTTTTTCATCATGATAGCACCTTGTTGGTAGGGTTTTTTTTTTTTTTTTTTTTTTTTTTTTTTTTTTTTTTTTTTTTTTTTATTGGATGATTTATTTACATTTCCTATGTTGTCCCCTTACCCCATCCCCCACCACCCCCTCGGAACCTCCAATCCCCTCGCCCCTCCTCCTTCTTCTCTGTGGATGTAACCTCTATCTACACCCCCCCCACTCCCACCTCCCCACCCTCAAAATTCCCACCCCCTGGGGCATCCAGCCTTCATGAGGTCAAGGTTCTCTTCTTCCACCTATGCCCAGCAGGGCCCTCCACTTTTACATATTCAGCTGAAGCCCTGGATCCCCCCCTAAGTGCTCCCAGGCTGGTGGTTTAGACCCTGGGAGCTGTGGTTGGTTGGTATTGTTGCTCTCCTCATGGTGCCACAAACCCTTTCAGCTCCTTCAGTCTTCACTCTAACTCCTCCATTGAGAACCCCATGATCAGTTCAATGGCTAGTTGTGAGCATCTGCCTCTGAATATGTCTGACTCTTGAAGGCCTCTGAGGAGATATCCATATCAGGCTCTTATCAGCATGCACTTCCTGTCTTCCACATCAGCATCTACCTTTGGTGATTGCACATGGGATAGATACTCAGGTGGGGTGGTCTTGAGACGGCCCCTCCTTCAGTTTCTGTCCCTCACTTTGTCTCCATATTTGCTCCCTTGAGTATTTTGTTGCTCCTTCTAAGAAGGACCGAATCACCCTCACTTGGTCTTCCTTCTTTATGGGCTTCATGTGGCCTGTGAGTTGCATCTTGGGCATTTCAAGGTTCTAGGCTAATATCCAATAATCAGTGAGTGAATACCATGTGTCTTCTTTTGTGATTGGCTTACCTCACTCAGGATGATAATTTCTAGTTCCATCCATTTACCTAGGAACCTCTCGAATTCATTGTTTTTAATAGCTGAGTAATACTCCATTGTGTAAATATACCACATTTTTTGAATCCATTCCTCAGTTGAAGGACATCTGGGTTCTTTCCAGCTCCTGGCTATTATAAATAAGGCTGCTATGAACATAGTTGAGCATATGTCCTTGTTATATGTTCGAGCATCTTCTGGGTATATGCCTAGGAGTGGTATAGCTGGATCCTCGGGTAATGCTATGTCCAATTTTCTGAGGAACCGCCAGACTGATTTCCAAAGTGGTTGCACCATCTTGCAGTCCCACCAACAATGGAGGAGTGTTCCTCTTTCTCCACACCCTCGCCAGCATCTACTATCACCTGAGTTTTTAATCTTAGCCATTCTGACTGGTGTGAGATGGAATCTCAGGGTTGTTTTGATTTGCATTTCCCTGACGACTAAGGATGCTGAACATTTCTTTAGATGCTTCTCGGCCATTCGAGTTTCTTCCGTTGAAAATTCTTTGTTAAGCTCTATACCCCATTTTTTAATAGGGTAATTTGGTTGTCTGGAGTCTAATTTCTTGAGTTCTTTGTATATATTGGATATTAGCCCTCTATCAGATGAAGGATTGGTAAAGATCTTTTCCCAATTTGTTGGTTGTCGTTTTGTCCTATTGACAGTGTCCTTTGCCTTACAGGAACTTTGCAATTTTATGAAGTCCCATTTGTCAATTCTCGATCTTAGAGCATATGCCATTGGAGTTCTGTTCAGGAACTTTTCCCCTGTGCCCAAGTATTCGAGGCTTTTCCCCACCTTCTCTTCTATTAGTTTCAGTGTATCTGGTTTTATGTGGAGGTCCTTTATCCACATAGACTTGAGCTTTGTACAAGGAGATAAGAATGGATCAATTTTCATTCTTCTACATGTTGTCTTCCAGTTGAACCAGCACCATTTGTTGAAAATGCTGTCCTTTTTCCACTGGACAGTTTTAGCTCCTTTGTCAAAGATCAAGTGACCATAGGAGTGTGGGTTCCTTTCTGGGTCTTCAATTCTATTCCATTGATCTTCCTGCCTGTCTCTGTACCAATACCAGGTAGTTTTTATCACTATTGCTCTGTAGTACAGCTTGAGGTCAGGGATGGT
>NW_021613736.1:0-1605 GCF_004785775.1 Grammomys surdaster | reverse complement strand
CTACATGCCCACTTCACCCATATGACCTCTGTGGACATCTGCACATACATGTCCATGACACCCTGGTCTCTGCTGACACATGAACTCACAGCCTAGTGATCCTTTCTGATCTCTATAGGTAGCTATGCTCCATGCCCACTACCCTACTTTGCCCTGTGCAGACACCTGCACTCACATGCCCCATGCCCTCTTCTATACCCTGTAGTGACTGGCGGTATTATAATCACTGCACCCTTACCTCCAGGAACATATACTCACATTCCCACAGTCCCTATGCCTCCACACTCATGTGCCCACAGAACTGCTCTGACATCTTGAGACGCCTGTATTCACATGTCCAGTGCGTGCTATGTCTGGGTAAAAATCTATACTAAAATGTCTACTACCAACCTCTGGTATTGGTCTAGCTATACTCACATGCCCGTTGTCCTACTGGCATCTGTAGGCTTGTACATTCAAATACCCACAGTTCCATCACTGAATTGACCACTGACAATCTGGAACCTTCTGTCACAGGCCAACCACCTCATTTTAACTCTATTGGCTCCTGTACTCTCGTGTACAATGCCCACATTTAGCCTCTGCATGTGCCTGCACACAAATGCCCACTGACCCCTTGTCTCTGCACTCACGCACCCTCACCTTCACTCTGCACCTCTCTAGTGTTCCAGACACCTCCAATCACTTACACAGTGACTGCCTGGCATGGGCAGGAATCTAAACTAACATGTCCACTGCCCACCTGTGGTCATGGTGCTTAGCTACACTCACATGCCCACTGTCCTACGGGTGTGTGCTGTCACCTGCAGTCACATGCCCAATACATTAATGGCATCTGATGACATGTACACTAAATACCCACAGCTTAACTTGATCCTTTGAAGGCTCCTGCACTCAAATGCACAGCTCTCCTCCCTGGTCACTGCAGGCACCTGCACTCACAGGCCAGTCTCCACTTGTGACCTCAGCAGACAAATTCCTTATGAGCCCATTGCTATCCTGCGCTCAGTAGGAACATGAACACACAGGCACACTGACCCGCTCTGGTCTCTCCACAAAATGAGCTCACATGTCCACAGCACTCTTCTTCCCTCTGAGGGAACCTGCATTCTCAGGTCCTGACTGATCTCTGCAGGCATCTGAACTCATATGTCCACTGCACTGTGCGTCTCTGCAGGCATCTGAACTCACATGTCCACTGCACTCTGCACGCATCTGAACTCACATGTCCACTGCATTCTGTGTCTCAGCAGGCATCTGAACTCACATGTCCACTGCACTCTGCATCTCTGCAGGCATCTGAACTCACATGTCCACTGCACTCTGCAGGTATCTGAACGCACATGTCCACTGCACTCTGACTCTCTGCAGGCATCTGAACTCACATGTCCACTGCACTCTGCATCTCTGCAGGCATCTGAACTCACATGCCCACTGCACTCTGACTCTCTGCAGGCATCTGAACTCACATGTCCACTGCACTCTGAGTCTCTGCAGGGATCTGAACTCACATGTCCACTGCACTCTGATTCTCTGCAGGCATCTGAACTCACAGTGCAGCTGCCCTCAGGTCTCAGCAGGCACGTCTACTCACATGCAAAGGGT
>NW_021613735.1:0-2066 GCF_004785775.1 Grammomys surdaster | reverse complement strand
GGTAATTTGTTAGTTGCATTTGAGGGTCATCATTCATATGGACCAAATATATGTACTAAATGCTGGGTGGTGTCTTGGTCACTGCTTTATTGCTAGGAAGAGACACCTTGACCACGGCAATACTTTTTTTTTTTTTTCGATGTAATATTTCTTTATTCTTTGATTTTTCTAACACTCTATTTTTTTTCTTTTTTTTTTATTGGATATTTTATTTACATTTCATATGTTATCCCCTTACCCCATCCCCCACCCACCCGGGAACCCCCCATCCCCTTACCCCTCCTCCTTCTTCTCCGTGGATGTAACCCCCACCTACCCCCCTACTCCCACTTCCCCACCCTCAAAATTCCCACCCCCTGGGGCGTCCAGCCTTCATGAGGTCAAGGATCTCTCCTTCCACCTGTGCCCAGCAGGGCCCTCCAATTTACATATTCAGCTGAAGCCCTGGATCCCTCCATAAGTGCTCCCAGGCTGGTAGTTAGGACCCTGGGAGCTGTGGTTGGTTGGTATTGTTGCTCTCCTCATGGTGCCACAAACCCTTTCAGCTCCTTCAGTCCTCACTCTAACTCCTCCATTTAGAACCTCATGATCAGTTCAATGGCTAGTTGTGAGCATCTGCCTCTGAATATGTCAGACTCTTGAAGGCTTCTGAGGAGATATCCATATCAGGCTCTTATTGGCATGCACTTCCTGACTTCCACATCAGCATCTACCTTTGGTGACTGCACATGGGATGGATACTCAGGTGGAAAGGTCTTCAAATGGCCCCTCCTTCAGTTTCTGTCCCTCACTTTGTCTCCATATTTGCTCCCTTGAGTATTTTGTTGCTCCTTCTAAGAAGGACCGAATCACCCCCACTTGGTCTTCCTTCTTTATGAGCTTCATGTGGCCTGTGAGTTGCATCTTGAGAATTTCAAGGTTCTGGGCTAATATCCAATAATCAGTGAGTGAATACCATGTGTGTTCTTTTGTGATTGGCTTACTTCACTCAGGATGATAATTTCTAGTTCCATCCATTTACCTAGGAACCTCTCGAATTCATTGTTTTTAATAGCTGAGTAATACTCCATTGTGTAAATATACCACATTTTTTGAATCCATTCCTCAGTTGAAGGACATCTGGGTTCTTTCCAGCTCCTGGCTATTATAAATAAGGCTGCTATGAACATAGTTGAGCATATGTCCTTGTTATATGTTGGATCATCTTCTGGGTATATGCCTAGGAGTGGTATATCTGGATCCTCAGGTAATGCTATGTCCAATTTTCTGAGGAACCGCCACACTGATTTCCAAAGTGGTTGCACCATCTTGCAGTCCCACCAACAATGGAGGAGTGTTCCTCTTTCTCCACACCCTCACCAGCATCTACTATCACCTGAGTTCTTAATCTTAGCCATTCTGACTGGTGAGAGATGGAATCTCAGAGTTGTTTTGATTTGCATTTCCCTGATGACTAAGGACACTGAACATTTCTTTAGGTGCTTCTCGGCCATTCGACTTTCTTCCATTGAAAATTCTTTGTTAAGCCCTATACCCCATTTTTTAATAGAGTAATTTGGTTGTCTGGAGTCTACTTTCTTGAGTTCTTTGTATATATTGGATATTAGCCCTCTATCAGATGAAGGATTGGTAAAGATCTTTTCCCAATTTGTTGGTTGTCGTTTTGTCCTATTGACAGTGTCCTTTGCCTTACAGAAACTTTGCAATTTTATGAAGTCCCATTTGTCAATTCTTGATGTTAGAGCATATGCCATTGGTGTTCTGTTCAGGAACTTTTCCCCTGTGCCCAAGTATTCGAGGGTCTTCCCCACCTTCTCTTCTATTAGTTTCAATGTATCTGGTTTTATGTGTAGGTCCTTTATCCACTTAGACTTGAGCTTTGTACAAGGAGATAAGAATGGATCAATTTTCATTCTTCTACATGTTGTCCTCCAGTTGAACCAGCACCATTTGTTGAAAAAGCTGTCCTTTTTCCACTGGACAGTTTTAGCTCCTTTGTCAAAGATCAAGTGACCATATGTGTGTGGGTTCATTTCTGGGTCTTCAATTCTCTTCCATTGATCTTC
>NW_021613734.1:0-1549 GCF_004785775.1 Grammomys surdaster | reverse complement strand
TTGGATCCTGTGTGCTACAATCCCAATCTATGTGGCAAGGCCTACTCGTTGGTGTAATAGTGGTGTCACAGATTATTTTGTGTTTAACAGAAGGTTTTCTGGTGCAATCTGAGGCCAGTTTCACAGAAAACAAACAAACAAACAAAAGACTATAGACTATACTGGAAACCAGGCCAAGAGCCAACAATAAGGAGAATCATAGACCTTACAAGGGAATCCACTACTGACATTTGGTACAAGTTCAAATGTTTCCATTGATAGCCATAGCCAGGTGCTGCTTTCAGTCTGGGTCAAAGAAATTTTTAATGGGCAACAGTCATTTCTGAGCCTCAAAACTAACCAAATACTGAGAATACCTGTCTGCTTACTGTACAGCCTATAACCAGAAACCCATATTACCACACATAATATTATTATTCTCAGTGAAATTTTCTAGAATCATTAATTAAAGAGGAACTGGAAAAATCCAATTACAAATCCACTTTCTACTGCCACTTCAGCCTCACCTCTTGCTGAATTCCTCTAACAAACCTGGTTCCTTGGCTACAGTCTCCTCTGTCTTCACCATCCAGGGCTCTTAGTTCTGATTCACAGGTGAGCAGATCTGGCTGAATGGGAAAATGAGTCTTCAGAAAGCACCTGGGGCTTTTCATGAACCAATAATTAAAGAAGCTCACATCTGCCAAAAGAATAAATACAAAGGAAAGAGATACCATGAAAAATGGTTCTGCAAGCAAGTGAAAGACTTGTATAATAAAAACTTCAATTCTTTGAAGAAATTGAAGACAAAATTAAGGGAGGGAGAGATTCATGCTCATGGAGCAAGAGATTAAGATACTAAAAAATTGCCATCCTACCAAGAGGAATTTTCAGATTCAAGGCATTCCTCATGCAAATTCCAACACAAGTCTTCATGAATTTTAAATGAGCAATTGCACTTTCTTACATAAACAAAAGGTGTACCATAGCTAAAACAATCCTGAACAATAAAAGAATTCCCAGAGTTCCCTCATCATTCCCAATTTCAAGTTTTCTACAAAACTACAGGATTAAAAACCTCAAAAATATTGGCAGAAAAAGATACACTGATCAATGAATATGAATTGAAGACCTAGACATAAATATATTTGGCCACCAGGTTTTTGATAAAGAAAACAGAAATACAAACTGAAAAAACATAACATCTTCAACAAACAGTGCTGGTCTAACTGAATGTCTGCATCTAGAAGAATGCACATCGATCCATACTTATTGTTATTTCTAGATCTTGAGGTCCTCACAGAACACCAGAGACCACCAGGAGTCCAACTCATATCCAAAACCAAAGCACCTTTATTTAAGCTGGAGCTCAGACCCTCCAACCTCTCCAATGCAGTAGATGGGTGGTGAAGTCTTCCCTTATTGTCACCCTTACAGCAGAATTTCCAACCTGACAGTTACATGATTGATTGACACTTGAAAATTGTAGCTTGACACATTTCTATTGGCTAGTAATGATTTCAGCTTGCTATAAACAGTGGTTGCTTGTTTAAGCAATCTCTTTTGAGAC
>NW_021613733.1:0-1812 GCF_004785775.1 Grammomys surdaster | reverse complement strand
CATGGCTGTGAGGAAAGCTCAGGCAAGGTTTGAAGTCAGGTCCTGGTGAGTACATGATCAGTGCTCACAGAGGGGGTTTGGATCAAGTATCTGAATAGCCTGAGCTGGAATGGTGAGTTCTCCCCCAGGGCTGGGTGAGGTGAGATTCCTCTTGGAGGAGAGGCATAAATGCTAATGAGGTGCAAACCACTCCTGAGATCTGGAAAGTACTGACCCTGGACAGGAAGCACACTTTAACCTTGAGGAAATTTCACTGGCCAATCAGGCCTCTAGGTGGACCAGCCAGTCAGACAAAGAGGTTGGATCTTCTGGTTCCTCTCTGCAAGTTTGCTGAAACTGTGCAGGCTTGGGTGGTTCTCTGCTTCCTGCCCTGGGCTGTGCTGTTGGATGCTGTGGGAGGACCCAAGGGAAGCTCTGAAATCGAGACATGGTGAGCACAGAAAAAAATGCCCACAATGGAGAGGAACAGGGAGTTGAGCAGTGGGAGCTGGGTTGGCGGATCCTTTCTAGGGCTGGAGGGAAACCATCAGCCAGATGTGACCACTTGTGTGGTTTTTGTGGTGCTCCTCACTTACCAAATCAGGCGGTGACCTATGAATAACTTCACTATCATGTCTAATTTTGAATTGGCACAAAACAATTGGATCATTGGCTTGCTTGAGAAACATGGGTGGTTTCTTTGAGTCTGCTGCACATATGTCCAAACACTTTTTCTTTTACATTATACATTAAGAATGCAGGTATATATCTAATAGGTCTGCTTTTACGTGCTACTTGTTTTTGTTTTGTTTAGTTTTTGTCAATTTTTTTGTTGTAGTTGTTTATAGTTCTTTAAATGTTTACTGTTTTGATTATTATGTGGCAAAGGAACTTTTCTTTTGTCTAATCTATTTGGTATTTTCAATGCTTCTTTACCTTAATAGGCATCTTTTTCTTTAGTTTAGGAAAATTTTCATTTATGAGTTCATTCAAAATATATTCTAGACTTTCAATTTGACATTCTCTTCTTCTCTTCCAATCATCTGTAGTTTTTGCCTTTTCATAGGTAGTAGTTTCCCTAGTTGCTTATTGTCACAATACTGTCACACTCAACATTTTTGTTTTTGACCAATATGTCCATTTTTCTATTTATCTTCGCTTCCTGTTCTGTGGGTGAACCTTGCCTATGTAGTTGTCAATGTACAGACAATTTCAGTTGCCTGCCTTCAGGGACTTAGCAAATGCTTAAGTCATTCCCTGCCTCCCCCACCTGCTGCTGTTCTCAAGTGTGCTTTATATACCACCAAATACTGCTGCTCTCTATGATTGTTCCCTGTCTCTGTTCTCTGCACATGCCTCTTTATTCTCTGTCTCTACCTTCATTACTCTCTCTCTGCTCCCTGTCTGTCTGTCTGTCTGTCTGTCTGTAGGTCCTCTTGTGTACCTCTATCCCTTCCCCAGGTTCTCACTCCTCTCCCTTCCCCCCAACAAGCTCTTTTGCAAAATGTCTGTTACGTGTTTTGATTTCTAATGACCTGCTGTGATAGGATAGCTTGTATTTCTTCATGACATATTTTCCTTGCTGTTATTTATTATATTCCTATGCTGGTATCTAGGTATCTGGGTTTGAGGTGATGATTGGTCTAGGTACTTGTTTCTCTGTTTGTCTTGTTTGTTTTAAAGTTTTATTCCTGGGTTACTATTCGATTTTTGGATTTTGAGAGAGTGTGAGCTTTTGGGCCAATATCCAATTGTCGTTGAGTACATTCCATGTGTGTTCTTCTGCGGTAGGGTCACCTCCCTCAGGTTGGTATTTTCTAGTTCCATACATTT
>NW_021613732.1:0-2369 GCF_004785775.1 Grammomys surdaster | reverse complement strand
CTGAGTAAAGCAGTGATGACTTGCAGGCATTTCATTCACACAGTGAGTGGAAGCAAGTTTGACCAGGTCCTTTCAGCTGTTTACAGAACCAATCAGACTCCAAGAGCCTCAATGTCAAGTATCCTGCTACTCAACATCTCTCAGGGCTTTGAAACATGCATGATTAGAGATGACACCCTCCTTTGACAGGAGGAAATCTTGGGTTAATAGAGAGGGCACAATACAGTCAACAGGGGACTGAGCATAATTACTACCTGTAGTTCAAATCAGAATAATTATACATATTCAGGATTTGACAAATTTCTTCCTTCTCAAAGCTCATCTTCTTGATCTCAAATTTCAGGTCTTGCAGTGTCATCTTCTGCTTCTGGTTATTGATGGTGGAATTCTGGGATGATGTTTGGCTAGCTAGAGATAGATAATCACAAATGAATTTGCATAGTTGATGGCCCAGGTGCAGGAGAGATCATTCTGAGTCCCCCCCCCCCAAAAAAATAAAAGAATGGTGAGGAAGAGGACAAGCCAGAGACAGGGTGAATCCCAGAAAGAGCAGAAAAGCTATCTTTGAGCTGTTGTGCTCAGCTATATCCCTCTTCCCAACCACCACTGTCATGCTTATACCATGCTCCCTATAACATGTGCGCTTGCACTGAAATCCTTAAGCTGCCTCAGACATAAACATTTAGAGAACATTGTCAGCTCATATCAGAAGTGAGGCAGGTAAATCCTGGAGTTCATACTGCTTAGCACCTTCAAGGTCTAATCATGTGTGTTGAAACCCAAAGCCTCTGAGACAACATACATGACCAGGGTAGCATCCTTCTCTGTCCTTGTCCACAGAGACTCCTTTAACCTGCAGAAAACTAGAGGATGAAGGGCTTCAACTCGTCCCAGGAATGAACACATTGTAAATCTCATAGTGCCTCCTCCTGGCATTCTTTACCACTCAAAATCAAATTAAATAGCTCCCAGAAAAAGAGCTGCAGGCTTGTCAATACCTGGTCTCTGTCAAACTAATAATCAGAGGTTCTTTACATTTGTTCTGCCATTGAGGAATTCCAAGGCTCCAGCTAGTAAGGCATACTCCTGGAAGGCCCAGCTCAAGCCTATTTCTTCCAGGAGATTCCCCAACTCTACCCAGAACTCACTGTGCCTTCCCCAGAATGATTTCATTCTTCCATTTTTACAAGACTGGAGGCCAGCTTCCTTCTTGTTAGATATGGTCTCTCCTTGATCTCCATTCGCTCTCCGAAATACTCTAAACAGCCTGGAAAACATGTTTGTTTGTGAACCCAAAAGGCACTGAAGAAATATCCCACAGGCAGTTGTTATCACCACAACACAGGAGACATCACAGAGGATTCTAATTCTTTCCTAGATACAAGAGATTGTCCAAGGAGTGCATTTCACTGATGATGTCACTTGGAACTGCCATGACCTGCCTGCTAACTAGCTGTCTCCAAATTGTCCAATTTCTGGGGTGTCTTTTCCTGGAGCCTCTTATGTGACCCAGGGAATAGCCTTTGACAACCTCTCCATGCAATGCTAGAGATTTCTCTCTGCTTCATGACCAGTGAAGTGCTTTGGAAGGGGAGAGTTGGTTAGCACCCTGACATGGATAAGAGATTTTGTTAGCACCCAAATCTCAAGGGACCATGGATATGGGAATTAGTTCGTTCTCAATGATAAGTATATCACCTGAGTCAATCCATGTGACATGCAGTCCACTGCCCCAGATTCTCCCTGCATCCCAGGGGCCAATATCATTCTTCTATACCTTAAATTGTATAAAACATAGATAACATTTTCTTATTATCCAGTATGTGGAGGCAGGGGTTTGTTTCATTCACATGTTAAGTTTCTGACTCACTGTTAGTCTCAGAAATGACATCTGAAGCAGGGGAACTTCACAAGAATGAAGCTTCCACTGGAAGAAATACTTCCTCAATACACTCTGACATCTACTTTGCTTAAAGAACAACATCAACTGTTGCATGCTTTCCCTTCCTAGGTTTGTGCTGATATGCCCTCCACCAGAGGCATAGGACCTCTGCTTCAGGCTCCATCCAGGCAGGATAGTCTGAAGCTTCATCCCAACACTGCTCAGCTGACTTTCAATGGGGATTCCTTCCCTCACCTCTGCCCCCAAGAGGATCTTCTCAATTTGGCATTTCATCAGTAGGCATTTCATGCCTAATCGGACTGGTTATCCTAGATGAGAGGTAACAGACCTCCTCCAAACATGACAATATGGCATTCTAGGGCATCATCTTGAACCCACAAGAGTACTGCATGGGTGCCTGGTAACCTATATTAACTAGCATGCCATCTTCATGCACCTGTACCTAAAGGTCTCCATTAATTTTTAT
>NW_021613731.1:0-6352 GCF_004785775.1 Grammomys surdaster | reverse complement strand
ACACCAGGAAAAGAAGAGGAAATTCCTGGAAAGCACAGACTCCTTTAACAATGAACTTAAAAGGGTTATGTGGTCTGAAGGTGGAAGTAGACATGGAGAAGACAGCAGCTGAGATCACACAGGCGGAGGAGCAGGCCCGCAAAAGGCAGGAGGAGAGGGAGAAGGAGGCGCAGAGCAGGCTGAGCGCAATCAGAGCAGCATCACCCCCGAGGAAAAGTAAGTGGCGAGCAAAGCAGAGAAGAAGGATGAGGAGAACATCCCGATGGAGACAGAGGAGGCACACCTTGAAGACACGGCGGAGAGCCAGCAGAACGGTGAAGAAGCCACGTCTACTCCTGAGGACAAGGAGAGTGGGCAGGAGGGGGTTGACAGCATGGAGGTAGAAGGGACCAGTGACAGTAACACCGGCTCAGAGAGCAACAGCGCCACAGTGGAGGAGCCGCCCACAGACCCAGTGCCAGAAGACAAGAAGAAGGAGTAAATGTTGCCTTGTTTTATGTGACCTAAAACTTTTTTAAATGAAAAAAAGTGGTTTTTTTTTGTTTTGATGATGTTATGTGGTCTGTGTATTAATTATTTCCTTTTCCGTTGATACCATGAAGGTCTTTGAACCCTCAACATCATAGCCTAATGCCAGCCACTCACCTTTCTTAGCTCTCAACTTGTGAAACCTCAGAACTGAGATTAAACAAGAAGACGCCCATCTCTTTTTGAGAACCACCTTGTATGCTGCAGAATCTACTCTTGACAAATGCCTTCCTTCAGCTCACTTGGGTGCTCATCAAAGCCACAGCTTTAAACGCTCCCAGCCCATCCACAGCTTTCTGAGTCCCCTGTCTTGTGTACTTATAGAGTGCCCTCTCGAAAACATGAGGATGTCTGTTCACTTGCCCTTTTTATATTTGATGTCAGACACCAGGAGTTGTCTTATAGGGCAGGTTATAGCCTGAAACGAGCGATACACAGATCAGACAGTGTAGAGATGTCTCCTGTCAGAGGGGAGGGGAGGAGAGTAGTTACTGCTGTGGATTCCTCACTAGACAAGAGCTGCATGTCTGTAGTGCTTCTCAGTGTCATTAATATGGGATATGTTCTGGGAAACTCATCCTTACTGTACAGGGGAAAAGAAAGACTTCTTTACCAGATTGGTTTTACAAAGACGTGATAGACAGCAGTGCTTAAGGAATGGAATATTACAATGAACTGTAGACTTCACAGTGATTGGCCATTCCAAAAGGAAAACAGGAATTACGTTCATCCACGTGAGCATACTTCACAGTGATGAAAACCTCAAGGCTCGAGATCCATAGATCAGAGCCGAACCTACCTTTTTGATAACCCCTTTAGTGGTCTTAGAGACTAGAAACAAGATAGTTTGTAATGTGTGCACCCTAAAATCTAGACTAGATTTTTACTGAATAGTGGTATATATGATGGTATATGTTTCTTAAAGGTCCAAACATAATAAAGAAATTAAGACAAAGGTCTCAGTGTTTTCATTGCACTGTAGTTTTTACTGCGCTATAGAAGATAAAACAGACCTAATTTGGTCCCTATGACATCATGGAATGACCCACAGTCATGAACTGTCAGTATTAATAGGACTGTGAAGAAGTCTCTGTTTGAGTGGTGTGTAAGAAGTGTGGCTAATGAGTGAGTACAGCCTGTGCTCATGGGGAGATGGCACCTGCACTCCCCACGTAGAGTAACTGCAGTCATGGGCACAGCAACAAGCAGTTTCCTGAGGAGAACCCTGATGGGGCCATCCTTGGGCCAGTTTTCCCATGATTCTACAGTTCCTTGAGACTCGAACAGTTGGTTTGTTTTTTTGTTTGGTTGGTTTTTTTTTTTTCCTCGAGACAGAATTTCTCTGTGTAGCCTTAACTATCCTGGCAAAGAACTTTCCTATCAATGGGTCTGTTTGGGGTTTTGAGCATGTAGGGGCTAAGAATTCAAAACATCTCGTCTCAGACAAATTGAATAGCCACAAATAGAATCCTCTAGAAGGTAAGATGGGGCAAAAAAGCTGCCAGATTAAAAGCTGAAAACTTAGGAGGGCTCAGGTTCTTACAGAGCCATCAGTTGCCACGAGCACAGAAGTAACCCCTGCCTCTACTGAGGACAGTGCTAGGAAAGCCTAGAGCAAGGCTGCCCGGACAGGACGCTGCTGTCACCTGCACAAAAGGGACCAACCTTGATGGGGAAGGACTGAACTGACAGTTTCAGTTAGATGAGTGCATTTAGACACAACAATGTGCAAAAAAAAAAAAAAAAAAAGCCGGACAGTGGTGGCGCACGCCTTTAAACCCAGCACTTGGGAGGCAGAGGCTGGCGGATTTCTGAGTTCGAGGCCAGCCTGGTCTACAGGTGAGTTCCAGGACAGCCAGGGCTACACAGAGAAACCCTGTCTCGAAAAACCAAAAAAAAAAAAAAGACACACCAATATGTAAAATGGTTCTTAGTTCAAGAGTATGGATGATAGCAGGTCTGACAGCCCGTACCTCACAGGCTTGGACGAGTTACTGAGACAGTCTAAGTATAAAATATGCTGGAATATCTTAAGCCTCTCTACCCTCATATCTAGTGCATCTGTTTTATTTATAAGTGCATAAAGTTTGTAGGTTTAAATCTTATTAGGTTCTAAGAAAACCAAAAGGGGAATTCACAATCATGCGATTTTGTAGAAATGTCAAATTCTACAACTAGCCTAGACAACCTACAAGCCTTTCTCTAAATGACTCTGACCTGATAAGAATAGCCAGGTGTGTGTGAGACTAGTTCCGTCTACAGACACACACAGGCTGAGAAATGCCTATTGCTCAGAATTTCTACTGTGCCTCTTGTAAGTTTAGATACAAAGGCATTCTATTGAATTATGGCTGCCTATGTTATTGAATATGGTTACACACTGCACTGAATTAGAGGCAATTCCATCAAAGGAAAGAGCACAGTTGACATTTGCTGAGAAGACAGGCTGACACAGAGTAGACATTCCTTTCCAACATGGCTGTGTTATGACGACACCAATGAAGCAGCCTTAAGCCCTGGAATATGTGACCTTGTCCAACCTCCTTCACCGAGGCATTTTCTAGGAATTTCAACACTTTAGCTTTGCTACAGTAATGACTTCCTGTCTCTCACCTTTGACAGTCTATAATCCTGTCAGTACCCCCATAGGAACCACCTTGTGATCTCATTTGGGTTTCATAGCATATGTTTGAAGATAATAACTTCAAAACCCCAAATTTTCTATATGACTATTGTAAAAATGATGAAGCGTGACTCTGAGAAGCCCACACACATGCTCTCCCGTGTTTGTTTGTTTTCTTTCTGAACACCTCTCTCTGATTATGGCTTATAAAATCTAAATTAAGATACCTTTAATACAAGGCTGGAGAGGCAGCTCAGTGGCTAAGAACACTGGCTGTTGTAGAAGATCCAGGTTTGATTCCTAGCACACACATGGCAGCTCAACCTTCTGTAGCTCCAGCTACAAGGGATCCAGTGTTCTCTTCTGGCCCCTGAAAGCACCATGCACACTGGTGGTGCACAGACATATATGCAGGCAAAACACTCAAAAAATAAAAAGATAACTTTAATAAGCCCTGAGTCTGCTTCATACTGCCTAGTCCTGAAATTATTTTCTGTGGCCAAGCCAACGATCTCAGGTTTCTGAAGGATAAGAGAACCCAGGCTTTGGGCAGCATGGGGTTGTGTCTCCCCTATTCACAGACTTGACAGTAGCAATCATCTGTAGCCCAATTGTATAGCTGGATAGACTTGTGAACATGCACTTCATGGTGTTTCCTTGACAAAAATCACCCAATGATAGATATTAAAAAGTAAAGATATACCTTTTGCTAAACGATTCATGGATATATAATTTTTTGTTTTGTTTTGTTTTGTTTTGATTTGATTTGTTTTTTGAGACAGTCTCAGGGCTTCTATACAGACTGGCCTTGAACTCAGAAATCCATTTCCCTCTGTCTCCCCAGTGCAGGGATTAAAGGAGTGGCCCCACCACTGTCAGGCAGTTATGTTCTTTAAGGCAGAGCACTGGGGAGAAGAAAAGAGCTATTTCATTTCTTGTGATAATGTAAAGGCCAAATGGAAAATATAGATTCAAGGGCTATCCAAAAAGGGAAGCTTAGGTCATGGATAGCTACTGAGGGGTAGCTAATCTGCGTCCAGATCTTTAGTAATCCACCCCTTTTCCATACCAGTGCTGGAGAGGAGACAGTTGGTGCCACAGTGTGAGACTCCTATTGCCTGTGGTTAAATTGAAGCTTTAGTTTTGCTTGTGAACAGGCAATGAAGCAGAGATCATAATTTGTTAAATCCTCACGTTAGAAACTGTTCCCCTCTACCCTCAAGCACTACCCTAGTGAGTCTCCACCTGGCTCTGCTTCCTTCGAGGGTTTTATCTTGTTTCCCTTCACCCAGGGCAACCTTGCTGGGGCAACTAGCAGAGAGCTTAATGTCTTTCAAATGGAAAGCAAACTGTGCAGCAACAAGCTTGAAAGAACTTGGAGTCTTTTTAGACAACTCTGTGCTGAATTATAACTTGGCTTAAGTTGAGAGAATATTTCTTTCATTGGTATGGTAAGGAAAACAGTTTAATACAAAACGACAGGAGTGTGTTAATAATCATTAAAGCTGTTTATAGACATCTTAATTGTCATCTTGAACTAAATAAAATTGCCCAAATAGGTTTTGTTTGCTTTTGTCATTGTGTACATGTGTCTACACGTTCATGTATGTGCATGTGTGTGTGTGCACACATGTGCATGTGGAGACCAGAGGTTGACAACATGCCTTCCCCTATCACTACACCTTTTTTTGCAACAGGTCTCTCACTGAATCTGGAGCTCACTGATTTGACTAGTCTGACTGGCCAGCAAGGTCCTGGGTTTGCCACCTCCTGAGCATGAAGAATGAGCTCATAGAGGGCTGGAGAGATGGCTCAGCGGTTAAGAGCACTGGCTGCTCTTCCAGAGGTCCTGAGCTCAATTCCCAACAACCACACAGTGGCTCACAACCATCTGTAATGGGATCTGATGCCCTCTTCTGGTATGTCTGAAGACAGCTACAGTGTACTCACATACATAAAATAAATAATACTTAAAAAACAAAAAAAGGATACATAGCCTTTAATCCCAGCACTTGGGAAGCAGAGACAGGCAGATGTCTGTGAGTTTGAGGCCAATGTGGTCTACAAAGAGATAGCCAGGATAGTCAAGGCTGTTATCTAGAGAAACCCCATCTTTTAAAAAATAATAATAATAATGATTATAGGTACATATTTTTGACATAGACATGAAGGATTCGAACTCAGGTCCTTATAATTACACAACAAGCACTTTGCCAACTGAGCCACCTCCCTGGTATTTATCTACAGAATGACAGTAATTTACTGGCAATTTTCACACTTTACTCTGCAAGTACGAGCGCTTGCTCATAGCTTTGAGTGCGAAATGACATTTGCAATTTGCTAGACTAACCTGCTTTGTCATGTAGTTTGGGTGTTCAAGGAAACCCAGACTAAAATTCAAATCCCAAGGTACTCAGTATTTAACATCCGAACCTTTTTTTTTTTTTTTTTTTTGGTTTTTTCGAGACAGGGTTTCTCTGTGTAGCCCTGGCTGTCCTGGAACTCACTCTGTAGACCACCTGTCTCTGGCTCCCAAATGCAGGGATTAAAGGCGTGCGCCACCACCGCCCGGCCCGAACCTTTTTTTAAGACTTTTTTTTACTCTTCATATGTGTAATGTGTCCATCTCTAAATTGGGGTAGATGCATGGGAGTGCAGTTACTACCAGAGGCCAGAAGAGGACATCAGGCTCCCTGGTACTCGAATTGCAGTCCATTGTGAGCCACCTTATATGGGTACTAGGAACTGAACTTGAGTCTTCCACAAGTACAACAATGGCTCTTAACCACTGAGCTATCTCTCCAGCCCCATCATGCTGGTACACATACCCCAGCAGCCACATAGTCAAACCACCTGTTTTATGCTCACACGATCTCACTGTAAAGGATGTTTTTCTTTGTTCTCACTATCAATAATGTTTACTTAGGAATGTTCAGTACGGAGGGGAAATTCCCAAATGCAGTTTGCCCTTTACGTAAGACTCAGATAGTATCTGCAGACAGTGGCTTCCTTTGGTTCGTCGTTTGAAAGCCAGAGAGGCTGCACAGCATTCAGGAGAGACAAACTTGGATGAGCCGCCCCCAGTTCCCACCAAATACTTGGTCCACAGGTCTCCAAGGGCATCACACCTTGTTAAAATAAATAACTAAATAACTTCTAGTCTAGGGCAACTCAACATCTTTTTTTTTTTGGGGGGGGGGG
>NW_021613730.1:0-13730 GCF_004785775.1 Grammomys surdaster | reverse complement strand
TCCCTGGCTGGTCGAATGTCCCATATTAGCATCCATCCTAGTGTTGTAGATTCCTGTGAAAAAACAATAGCATATCCTTGCCCCTGTGTCAGCAAGGGGACAGGTGACTGCCATTATGATGTTAGGGGATCTTTCCACTGTACCAATGGAAAAGGGGCATTGCTGGGTAGAAAAGCCCAATGTTTAAAGGCAGGGCTTAATCTGTAATCATCAAAGCTGAGTAAGTTTAGAGGAAACCATGTCTCTACCAGAGTCATGTGGCGGTCACATCTGAACTTCCGGAAGAAAGTCCTGTGTGGGCAGCAGTCCTTAGAATTGTGGGTGATCTCCCTTTTAAGACTCAGGTCTGGCCATGTGGGCCTAGGGATGCAGCTGCAAGGCAGGGAATTGTAGGGACCGAAGCACAGGAGGCTGCAAGTTTGAGGGAGGCTTGTAAGTGTGGGAGAGGTAGGGCAGTAGTGTCCCTGGCACAAAGTTTATGCCAGGGTATTGTGAGTGGGGAGGCTTGGTACCACTAGGCATTCAGACAGCTATGACAGACTCCTCCTAACTACCATCAGAGGAGACTGCCAAGGCCAAGAGGGCTGGAGGAGAGGCAGTTATGTGCACATTCACATTTCCCTGTTCCTGACAATGTTTATTGTGAATGGCAATAACTTCTTCTAAGGAAAAAGATATTAGACTACTGATCATGTCAAGATAAATCAGAACAAAGGAGATGGAGGAAAGAACTAGCCCAGAATTCACCATGCATTTCTGGGCCTGAAACAAAACAAAACAAAACAAAACAAACAAACAAACCCTTATCCATACAACAGGTTCCCACATGTTTTCAGAGAGATGCACGGGAATAGAGCTGCTGCCTCAGTCCAGAATGGTTCCAGATATGAGGACTTGACATTCATACCCCCTGTGGACAAGGAGGAACTTAAGGGATATTATTTGGGGTTCCATGCAGTGGGCGGTGAGACTATGGATTCGGAGATGAGGCACAAGGTTAAATTAAGAAGAAAGGGAAAAATGGAGGAAGGAGGAAAGTATGGTTGAACTCAGGTGTTATGTGCTTAGTGGAGGACTTCCGTGTTCGTTAGACCACAGCTGTAGGCCCATATGGTGGCTTCAGTGGAGGAAAGTCATTCCAGGGGAATTGGGGGCGGGGGAGAAGTCCTCGGTTCAATCTCCTGAATGGTCAGTTCTTATATAGAAATGGATCATGTACTCTGCTGGTCTCATGTGAACCTTCTCTGATTTTAATTGATCAAATAAGGTTAGAGCGTACAATTGGGTATTGGAAACAAAAGATGGAAGTGGAAGTTTTAGAGAGGGAGAAGAGAGGAAGGAGGAGTGGCAGCCAAGGAAGGAGAAGACACACAGGAAGTCAGAAGAAAGGAGCAGAAAGGAAGATGGAGAAGAATCACGTGGCCTGGAGAAGCTGCAAATAGCAAGGGCTCTCATAGCTGGGGAATAGAGAAGTTTAGTGATGACTCTGCCCATCAAGGCATGCAGCTTATAAACATTGCAACTGAGTTGTGTGTTCTTTGCACAGGCTTATTGGGGTTGGAGATTTTCTGAAACAAACTGGTCCTCAACGTATTTATTAGAACCTGTCTAACCTGAGAAAAAAGTCCACTGCTCCTCCATCCCAAATACAGCAGTGATCTAAGGCTGCAGCAGCCTGGGGATTGAAAACTGACTAGGTCTGTAGGGCCCACAGACAGCTCTAGAGAAGATCCCTCTCCAAGCCCCTGGCAGGCAGCAAGTGCTAGTGGCAGCACCCCAGCTTTGACCTAGACTTGGACACCCCATGTTGGATTCCCAGGGATGGACAGGGGTCCCTGGAATACAACTGCCTGGAAGGTAGTTTTCTGGTAGATACAGTGAGCTGATGGGGCATCTAAGCTGAAAGTGTATTTCTGTGCTCACTCCCTCCATATCTCCCAAGTCTACACAGGACATGGGACAGCCAGACCTGCTCTCCTGACTGTTTGTGCTTCAGACTGCCTGAGATCAGCACACAAAAACACACTGCCAGCTGCAACCCAAACAAAAGACAGAGAGCTGTCTCAGAAGCATAGAAGCTGCAGGTCTTTCTACAGTCATCCCCTCCCTGTGAATAAAAGAATCTGTATGCAGCCAAATATTAAACTGAGTGTGGGGACCCCAATGGGGAGGATAGGGCAAGTACTGTAGAAGCTGAAGGGTTTACAACCTCATAGGAAGAACAACAATATCATCCAACCAGATCCCTAAAACTCCCAGAGACTAAACCACCAACCAAAGTGTACACATGGGGTACTGATGGGTCCAGCTGGATATATAGCAGAGGATTACCTTATCTAGCCACTGATGATAAGACACCAACAGCCTTACCACTAAGGTGGTGAACTGACCCACCCTTTGGATTGATCAATGGTCTATGACAAAAGAAAAAGTACAGGCATCAGAACAGCTAGTCCAGGAGCAGCTGGAGGCTCAGCATAGAGAGGAGTCCACCATTCCTAGAAATTTCTGTTATTTGTCATTAATTTAAAAAATCTGTCAAAGGGAGTTGGTTTACAGATCTCAGAGCAATTAATAAGATTATTCAGCAAATGGTTTCCTTGCAGCCTGGAATCCCATTGCCTTCCTTGTTGTCCAAGGAATGGCCTATCATTGTGATTGATCTAAAACATTGTCTTTTCACAATTGCTCTTTATGAATGTGACAAGGAAAGGTTTGATTTTTCAGTACCTACCTTCAATAGAGTTTGCCCAATAAAAAGATATCATTGGAATGTTCTGACACAAGGAAGTCAAATAGCCCTACATTGTGTAAATATTCTG
Organism: Grammomys surdaster; assembly: GCF_004785775.1. Lineage (NCBI taxonomy): Eukaryota > Metazoa > Chordata > Mammalia > Rodentia > Muridae > Grammomys > Grammomys surdaster. The sequence goes on along the minus strand of NW_021613730.1, from coordinate 10,908 downwards.
TGCAACAGCCACTGGAGATGATTCACAAACAATTTCCCCAATCCATTGTTAATCATTATATAGTCATTTCATAGATGATATTCTATTGACTGATTCAGATATAAAAATCCTGGAAAGAATGTATCATAAAACCAACCAACCAACAAACAAACAAACTTTTGCCTTACTGGGAATTAAAAATCACTCCTGAAAAAAAAATACATAGATGAATTTCTTTTCATTATCTAGTATATACAATAAGTCTGCAAAAGGTTAGGGCACAAAAGATACAAATCAGAAGAAACTAAATAATGTCTCTTAATGATTTTCAGAAATAACTGGGAGATATTAACTGACATCTGCTTGTGATTGGCTTGTCCACTCAAGAGCTAAGCAATTTAGTTCAAACCTTTCAAGGTGATAAATATTTACGTAGCCTGAGAAAATTATCACCCAAGGCTGAGAAGGACTTATCTCTGGTAGAAAAGAAATTGCAGAATAGGAAACTAGATCATATTGATCCAAAGATGACCTACAGCTTAGTTGTCTTGGCTTTTACTCATTCCCCTTTAGGAATTCTCATGCAGAGGGCAGATTGTATATTAGAGTAGATATTTTTAGCATATAAACAGAGTAAGAAATTTAACATCTACATGGAGAAGGTCTCTGAATTGATACTAAAAGGAAAAATGAGAGTTCAACAGTTAGAGTGGATCCAGATGTAACTGTGGTACCTTTTACTAACAAAGAAACTGACTCATTATGGACAGAAGGTGAATGTTGGCAAAGAGCATGGAGTAATTTCCTGGGCAAGATTATCAACAGATGCCCTGAAAGCAACTGAATACATTTCATAATAAACAAACAAAGAAACAAAAACAAAAACCAAACAACAACAACAACAAAAAAAAACTACCTAGATTTTTGCTAGTATAATAAAGGGAATTCCAATATCTGAAGCTCCTACATTTTACACTGATGCTAATAAATCAGGAAAGGCATGATATAATTCAGAAAATGTAAGTAAGTCAGCTGATTGTCCCTATATGCCAGCTCAAAAGATCTGAATTATATGCTATACTCTTGCTGTTTTCAGCTTTTCAAGAGTCTCTTAATATAGTGACTGATTTCAATATGCAGAAAGAGTTGTTTTACATATAAAGTCTGTGAACTTACACAGGACGATTCCTAATTCACTTAAACATTCAATTCAGCTACAACAAATGATCAGAAATAGGAGTCATTCACTATATATAATGCACATAAGATCCCATCCAGGTTTGTCAGGCCCTCTGGCACAAGGTAACGAGGTAACTTACTAGCTATTGATAGGAAGTATACTAGAGGCTTTGGAATTCCATTTAAAAAAAAAACCAACATGTTAACAGCAAAGGTATAAAGAAAGAATTCTCTATCATTTGGCTACAATCCAAGGGAAATGTGAGGCAATGTCCTACTTCCTCATTCTACAACCAAACTCTATTACCTATAGAAACTAACCCTAAGGGTGCCCAAATAAATGATATATGGCAAATGGATGACTTTCATTTTACAGAGATTGGTAAATTGAAATATATGTATCATACTATAGACACATATTCAGGATTTTAATGGGAAACTGTTTAGCATCAGGAAAGACTGATTCTGTAATTACACATTTGGAAGATATTATGGCCATTCTGGGAATACCCATACAAGACAAAACAGACAATGAGCTGGCATAGGCCTAAAGTATGAGGAAGCAGGGTTTTTTTTTTTATTACATATTATAGTATAAAATATGTACAGGCAGATCATATAATCCTACAGGACAAATGATTATGGAGAGGTACAATCAAACTTTAAAAGAGATACTTTTTTTTTTTTTTCGAGACAGGGTTTCTCTGTGTAGCCCTGGCTGTCCTGGAACTCACTCTGTAGACCAGGCTGGCCTCGAACTCAGAAATCCGCCTGCCTCTGCCTCCCAACTGCTGGGATTAAAGGCGTGCGCCACCACCGCCCGGCTAAAAGAGATACTTAACAGGCAAAAGGGAGCAACAAAAATCCCCAGATATAGATAACATAGTGCTTTATTAACCTTAAATTTTTTAAATGCTAAAGAAAAAAACACAGATGCCAAAAGACATTGGATTATGGAAAAAAATACTGAACTAAAACAGCCTGTTTATATTAAGGATATTCTGACATCAGAATGAAAAACAGATGATTTATGCTCTGGGAGGGTTATGCCTATATTTGCAAAGGAAAAGAAAAGCTGTGGGTTCCTTACAAGTTGATAAAGATCAGATATGATAAAGGAAGACTTCCTGAAGACCTTGGCTATGGAGAAGAACAGGGAGACTAACACAATCAACAAGATAGGTGCTGCATTATGTGGTGATGTTTATGTGTTTGTACACTGACACAGCTCTGGAAGCAGCTGAGACTAAAATGCCTATACACACCCAATAACACTTATTCCTTACAAGATTCTCATGACTTGTTATCACATACAATCCTTTAATTATGTTGAATTAATTATGTTGAATCCTTTAATTATGAAAATTTATGTTGCAATTTGATTATGTGATCAAATTAACTTCTGAAGAAAATCAGTTGTCTTTCTTTATTGATCTTCATTAACCAATCTGGGTGCTCTGCATGCTGCATATGAATGTCTTTACAGAAGTATATGTGGCTTGTAAGTTTTGTATACTGCAGGATGAAGAAGAGAAGGATAGCCATGACAAAATCCAGACTCTGGGATGCTGAGGTTCTGTGGCCTTTCATTCTGGCTCCTTGTTTGTTTCTGCCTCAACGGCATTGAAGCTGTTTCTTCTAAAGACTTGCTTCCAGAACATTTCCAGAACATCTAGCTCACATATCCAACATTTCAGATTGCTGTCTGTCAGCTAAGATGCCAGCTAAACAATGAACTTGCTCAGCACACAGTAACTGGAAAGTAAATGATATCAACTGGCCTTCCTTTGACCTAACCCGTTTTCCTACTCCACTTTGGGCCCACAGAAGAGAGTTCCTTATCAAAATGTAGCTAGAAGCAGACAAAAGACCATTGTCCCAATCCTTTATGTTGGGGTGGAAGGTTCTGTTTACTTTATGAATTGTGGTATGTTGTCATTTTAAGAAATATTTTACAAATGTTGAAGCTTTAAATAGGGAGGAAACTAGAGAGCTTAGACTCAGGAATTTCTGACTTCACTTTCCTCTTCTCTATCCTTCTTCATTAGGTAAAAAAAAAAAGGTGGGGAGATAGCAGAGAAAAGGGTGGGTAAATTAATATCATAGAAATAAGGAATCAACAAATAAGGATAGGATATCAAATTTACTCTTCAACAAAACATTGTATGGCCATACCTTACATTGGTGGAAAACTTTATAATTGATATAGAGTTGAAGTAATAATTTCTTACATTGGTACACAATTTATTTTGTACAGAATTAAGGTTTTCATTGGTATGAATTTCATATATTGATATAATATATTGGATTAATATTGTTACTCTTAGATATTGTGCCTATGCAACACATTTAAGAATACAAAACTTAGACCCAGTTCTTCTATAACTGCTGTTTAAAATGAATTGTAGATAGTTGAGCAATAAAAGGTAATGGCCAGATGTTGAGGGTCATTGGCCACAGTCGACTGGGTTCACCTGAAAGAGAGGCTGGGAATGGGAGGAGGGTGGGAAGAGATGAAGCCAGGACAAAGGTTTCTGATCGAGGCTCAATGCTTCAATGTTCAACTTTCAATTTAAAGGGGAAAGCCCACCCCCACTCCCAGAGTTCCTTCTTGCTTCAGCCGGCTGGGGGTGAGCTGAATCCATCCTGCTGGAGGTGAGAGGAATCCATACTTAATTTCTGGCTGGAGATGTCTCAAAGCAAGCTCAGCAGGAAGTCTATTCTTCTCAGCTTATGTACCAGGCTACAGGACAGCCAAGGAGGCGCCAAGGCCAAGGCCGACAATTCCAAGGCAGGCAATGCCTTCGGAGCCCTATTGTTTGGTCTATTGTGGTAAACAAGGTCTCTCAGGCCTGCTCAAGGCTGGGGGAAGGGCACAATTCCCACTTTTTAGTTTTATAAGATATGAGCAGTGCCAGCAGCTGGATGGGGTACAATATTTTATTCCATCTAGGGTACAGAGTGGCCAGGCGACCGTGTCTGGCTTAGGTTGGCATCTATATTACTCCTATATTACCCGTCTTTGAGGAACATCCATAGCATATTGATGTAAGCCTCTGTCTTAGGTTTATAGGAGCTCAAGGCATGCTTACCCATTTTTAACTAACCGACCACCAATGGCACACTCTTTCTCATAAGACCAAAACCACATTCAGACCAAAGAACCTGTGGGCATGCCCTAGATGTAATTCTTCATAGTGATGGATAACTGCCATGATGAAAGCTGAGCTTGCTGAGAGTGATCCTGTGTGAAGGCAACCTATCTGGCTTGAGACATAAGGTTTAAAAGGTTAAAAGCAACATGACTTATCCAAGCAATGTATAAAATAAGGTTGGAAGCAGAAATTTTCCAGTGCCTAATCCAACTGCTGGTTGACAGGGATTTAGACACAAAGTCTGGCCACCATGTATAGTGGGTGGCCTTAAGTATTGATGGAGACTACATGCCAGGTTAAATCAGCTGGCAGATAAGGATTATGAGCCATCATCAACAAAATCACAATTATTAGGCTCGAGTTCTGTGTCCACTTGACAGATGAACCTTTCAAGGAGCCATTGGTCTCAGTTCTCTTTTTTTGAAAAAATACATATTGAGCCACGGCCCCAAGTTAAAACATGGCTGGGACCACACCAAGTATTAGTTAAGGTGTCTCTCCACATGACCCTGGCAAATGAGCTGGAAGTAACCGGGTGCCAGTGGCTATCCACTGCAGACTGACCCTGAGCATCAGTTTGCAGAGAATTTTAAAAAGACAAAGGCAAGGTGTGCTTTTAGTGACCCTGGAGGGTATAATTCCCCCTTTTTAGTTTTTAAAAGCCAATTTTTCCAGAGTTCCTTGTAAAACCAGGGAAGAAGCATCAATAGTTGTTCCTCTCACATTCAAGAGAGCTATCAAGATATTATTTTATAGTTCTATAATCTCTCTTTCACAATTCCTTATCCTTGAGGATAAGGAATGTTTTACTGTCAATAGCCAGTTCCATTGTCTAAAATCTGATATGGAACACCAAGCATAGAAAAATAATGTCGTACACAATGAATTATAATTTTTAGTTGCTTTTCTTGTTAAAGCAGTTGCAATTAAAAAGCCTAAAAGGTTATCAAGTCACATGTACATATTTTAATTTTCTAAAATAAGAAATGAGTAACATCTATTTGTTATAGTTGATCACGTATAAGTATTCAAGGCTTAACACCATTATGAAAATTGAGGACACTGAGAACAAGTTTTTGTTATTTAACTTGTACACTTTCTAGAAATATCAAATTATTGTCTCAAGTTATTATTATTTTGATGATATAAAGAATAAGATTGTATGGCTAATTGTTTTTGTAAGGTCTATAATTTGACTGGTATACAAATCTGCTCTGGCATTGTCCTGGGGTCCAGGCAATCCAATGAGCCCTTGAATGTCTTATAAAGTTAAAGAACAGTACATGTTTCTTAAATTAAGCTGTGTTTCTATAAATAACCATAAAATTTGAGAATTAGCAATATCCAAGAAAAGAAAAATTTTAAGCAATTATAAACCATGAGCCATACACTGGCTATGAGCATACAAATTGAAAGCTTGACTTTTAGCATTTCATATAGTGGCTACAGCACATAACTTAATTATTTGTGCTGAACAGGGGAAAATTCAAGGAAATGAACATGTGATACAATTACATATACTCCTTAATCAATAGATCATGCATCTGTAAATATAGTAAACATCCTTTCTATGGGCTGCATGTAAATTTATAGGAAATACAAAAGCATGTATAGAGATCAAGTGTAACAACTTGTCTTATGGATAATGATTATCAAATTTGTCTAAAAACCTTGCCATGTAATAGGCCAAATATCATTATTCTCCAATAATCAACTTAATTTCTATTTGGAATAAGGAATTAACATTCCATCCAAAATACTTTCAGGATTCTATCTTATAATCCTGTATTAACACTGTAATAGTTTCATAATAGGATGTTCAAACTTTACTTGTAGATGAAGAAGGATGAATCCACATTAGTGGTTTCTTTGGCCAAAGGGCTGTTGTGAGCACATGAGTAGCAATAATGCAAACAGCCAACAATTTATCATAGTCTATATAATATATCTTTTGATAACTAACAGCTTGCTCTACTTTATACAAAGCTATCTATCCCTCATCAGTTAATTGTCGAGGGGATTAGGATTTGCATCCCCCTTGAGAATATCAAACAGAGGTTCAAGTTGTCTTATGGTAAGCTTAAGATGAGGTTTTAGGCAATTAATATCTGTTAACAACTTTTGAGAATCATTAAAAGTAAACCATTTTTTGTATGTACACCTGTAAGCCAGAAGAGGGCACTAGATCTCACTACAAATGGTTGTGAGCCACCATGTGGTTGCTGGGAATTGAACTCTAATATTTTTAGTTGGTCTAGCCTTTAAGGGCTGAGCCACCTCTCCAGCCCCAATTATCCATTCTTATTGGAAATTTTCTGTGCCAAAATCTGCTTAAGATATAACTGAGTGTCCAAATATTGAAAAGATACTGTCTTTGAATCTTTTTTGGAGCAATAAGCACTTTAAAATTTAAAGCTCATTGTATTAGAGCAAAGGCTTGTAGAAAAACTTTCAGAGAGATCAGCTAACAAAATATAGAATGAATAATATACACTGAGAGATTTAAATGTTTTGTTTTGGTTTTTTTTTTTGGTTTTTTCGAGACAGGGTTTCTCTGTGTGTAGTCCTGGCTGTCCTGGAACTCACTCTGTAGACCAGGCTAGCCTCGAACTCTTGAACTCAGAGATCCCACTGCCTCTGCCTCCCAAGTGCCAGGCTTAAATGTTTAACTTTTGTATTAAAACAACAACAAATTCTTATAGAAGACTATTAATCATTTTTTGAGGTAACCTTTTGAATGATATCGCTTCATGGGCTCTCATAAATCACTAGTAAATTCATTGAATTTAAACCTCAGCACCTTTATATGGATATAAAGGAACAATAAAAAGAATCTTTTAAATCTATAGTAATTCTATATGTATTTACTAGAATGGCAACTGAAGTAGACAAGACAGGCTGTAATGCCCCATTAGTTTCATAAATCTTAAATTTGAACTTTGTTTTGGATTAATTGAATAACCAACTCCTTTTAGCTGAATGAGTGTATCAGATAAAAGCCAAGCTGAAGGCAATCTTGCCCTCTAATAATTGTTAAATAGCCCCAGTATCTATTAATCCTTCAAAACATTTTTCCTTCAATTATTAACTTAAGATTAGGTCTCTTGCTACTGATAGGACCTAATACACATCAGAGGAACCAAAGCCATCTTGTCTTCTATCACTCTAAACAAATTTGGAAGGAAGGACCCAAAACAAGTTGAGGAATTCCTTTGCCAGCAGGTAGTTACAATTCCATGGAGGGAAGGAAGTATAATTTTAATTCCTCCAGCATAAGAACAACTCCTAGCCCATAAGCTGTTGTGAATTTTGGGCATGAGGATGATGCCTCCCCCACAAGGAACAAGCAAGGCAATCAACAAATTCCAGAAAACACCTTTCTAGGGGATGGTCATGAAGACCAAACCAAGACAAAAGGAATGTCTCGAACCCAAGTTTCTGCTGAGCCAAGTCTGCCTTGTCTTAATTTAAATGTAAGTGTTCTTAATCTCAGCCTGTTTTCTGAGGCCTGGGTCAAAGATTAACCTTCCTGCAGGCCAGGACTGTATCACAACTTGTTTTATATATCTTTATTTAACTCTAACTGCTGTCTCCTCTTTTCTATAAACATGGGTGAATCAAAAAATCTCAAACTCAAGATTAGAACTGTCAACTGTAGCCAATGGAATACTGGCAGTTTAACTATATTTTTAAGTTTCTTTTGTAACACTAGAGTATAACCATAATATTGAGAAGCAAAACCAAAAGCAAAAACAATGTAAACAATCTATTTTCTCTAAAATCAACACCAAGTAGATTACCTTTATGTTAGAAAGTTTTGCTGTCAGTTCATATATATGAATCCATGAAGCAGTTTTTAATATCTCATTGAAGAGACATTGTATTAAAATCTTATTTTCTATACATCTAGTTTTTTGAATGACTCTAACCCTGAGTTAGTTTTACGGTCAACTTTCTGTTACCAAAGTTGTAAATTTCTAATCACACCCAATAACTTAAGCCAATAATCTATATCCAAATATGTAGAACATATTTATACTTTTAAAACCAATCAGAAACAACAATGAAGAGGCTACGCATCTTATATATTTAGACCAATTAAAATTTCTTGCTCTTTCTAGCTGTAATTTCAAGATAAAGACACCTTGTCACAGAGATTTTTCTGAGACAAACAACTCTCAGCTTCCTTATAGAACCCAAAATGTTGCTGGTCCCTTTAAGATCGGCTCATGCAAACAATCAGTTTCTGAAAAGGCTTTTCCAGCTCAGCTCAACTCTTAGCTACAGGCAACCTATCCGTGTACATTAAGACTGTCTTTAAAACAAAGTTATACTAGACCAAGGGTTGGATCAAGTAGTTTTAACCATTTTTGTGTTTTGAACAGAAAACATAGAACAAACATTTAGACAATGAAAAAAAAGCAAACAATTGACACACGTGGACATTGGTGCACCAAGGACAGACAACAGTGAAGGACATCTAGGAGCTAAAGAGAAATTCAGGACGTCTCCTGAATTTCTTCTGTTTCTAGGAGAGCTCTGAAATAGCCTTTTCCTTCCTTTTTCTTGACATGGTCAAGAGACAGGACAACTGTTTCTCTGAAACCCTTTCTTTCTCTCTCTCTGTCATATTCAAGATGTAACTTTTCATCTCATTCTTTGGAGATGTAGCAGGCAGCTATTGTAACACCACAGTGCCCTGTTTTCTTAGTTTTCCAAATCCTTCTAACCCTGTTCTTTCCGCCTGAAGCAGCTCTTAGACTGTGTGGGCAATGCCTGTTTAGAATTCTCCTGACCTAAAATTCACTGTCATCTTCTAGGCAAAATCGGCACACGGTAAATACCTCATTCACCTAGACTGTATCCTCTGAAACACACTTCCTGCAAAGACAGCCTTCAAAGCATAACCATAACTAGCACTAGTATCAAAAATTGTTTGTTGCTTACCAAGTGTGCGGGATACTCTCTTTCTTGTTCAGTTTACTGTAGAGCTCTACCAAAGCCAGCAATCCTCAGCTGGTCTCTCGTGTTCAGGCCCCACGTTGGGTGACATTCTGTTGTGGGCCATAGTCCACAGTGGGCCAGGTTCACCTGAAAGAGAGGCTGGGAATGGGAGGAGGTCAGGAAGAGATGAAGCCAGGACAAAGGTTTCTGATCGAGGCTCAATGCTTTAATGTTCAACTTTCAATTGAAAGGGGAAAGCCCACCACCACCCCCAGAATTCCTTCTTGCTTCACCCAGCTGGGGGTGAGCTGAACCCATCCTGCTGGAGGTGAGAGGAATCCATACTTAATTTCTGGCTGGAGATGTCTCAAAGCAAGCTCAGCAAAAAGTCTATTCTTCTCAGCTTGTGTACCAGGCTACAGGGCAGCCAAGGAGGTGCTAAGGCCAGCAATGCCAAGGCAGGCAATGCCTCTGGAGTCCTATTGTTTGGTCTATTGTGGTAAATAAGATCTCTCAGGCCTGCTCAAGGCTGGGAAAAGGGCACAGCCAGATAGCAAACTTGTTGTTCTGAGCTAATTATAAAAGGGTGTTTTTGAGATATTTCAATTAGAAATGATTGAGAGTAGTCAAAAATTAAAAACTCAGATATATTTTATCTAGGTAAGTAGTTTTCAAAGACATCAGAAGTCCACAGAATACAACAGTTAAAGCCATTTCATTATTAAAGATCATCTGACTATAGACATATCTGCTTCTGACAACATCCCATTCTTCATATGAAGATGAAAATGAGCATCATTGGTGTTGCTCCAGTTGTGGCAAGATAGGCACCAGAGAATAAGTGACTCAATTCATCTACAGACAAGAATACTGCTCATGAAAAGGACACACTGTAAAGAATAGTAAACTGATAACTCTGCCAAGAGAGAGTAAGCAGTCCTTCAAGATTCTGCTTCACAAAGGTCTGTCAGATGATCATGGGCCAGAAGCCTGAAGCTCCAATGTTTTGAGGAATGAGGGACTGTCCAGGTAGTCAGCCATTGCTACAAATTTGTTGATTTTTGAAATTTATATTTTTGTTTCCTATAATTTCAGGTAATATTTAAGTTATACTCACATTTTCTTATGAGGACTGAAGACTGTTTGTAGTCTCATGGCCAGCTTAAGCTTTTTAGAATTGAGAGACATGATATAGATTTGAGAGGCTGGTTGTCAGATACAAGTTAAAATCAGAACATAATTCAGGTATGGAATTTTTAAACCTTTTGAGTTACGATAATCGTTAGAGTACTTTATCTAAATTGATGAAATTAATGAGACTCAACTTTAAGTGAATCATTTACTTGTTAAATTGCATAATTCTAATAGTTGTGCTTGGTTTATATCTGAGAGAAAAGAGCTTTTTAATTGGACAAAAGTGGGAAATGTTGTGGATTGCCCTGGTGCTGTTTGTATTTTGATGCTTATTCTGCTTCTTCAAGAGGGGCTCCCTCAACAAAGAGGGGATCATGTACTCAGGTAATTTCTTGTGGACCTTCTCCCCATTTTATTGGTAAAATAAAGAGTAGAGCCTGTGATTGAGCAGTGGAAAGGAACGGTGGGGACTGGAGGTTTTATAGAAAGAGAAGAGAGGAAGGAGAAGAAGCAGACA
>NW_021613729.1:0-7740 GCF_004785775.1 Grammomys surdaster | reverse complement strand
TACTGGGGCCAACACCCTTGACTGAAAAACAAACAACAAATTAAAGGAAGACATGACTATTCTTGGGTTTGGTGGATGAGAAGGGTTATTGTAGGTATGAGGAAGAAAACAGCCAGAGACATCTAGAATACTCTGTAGTGGATATGAGCAGAAGACTGTGCTGGGCCCTGTGAGGAGAGAGGAGAGGAAGAGAGGGGAACCTTGAGCATCAGCCAAGAGGCAAAAAGGCCAAAAAGGACCAAAAGGGCCTGCACTGCTAAAATGGCTAGATTTTATATGTAAGAGGAGCTGGGGGAAGGGCAGCCCAGCCTCTGGCTGCAGAGTTCAGGGGTGGGATATGCCAGCCAGGAGGACCCTGTAACAGGTAAGGGACTAAGGGATAGTGGGAGAATCTGGCAGCCAGGTCAGCTTTGATACTAGCTGAAGTATCTTGAAGTCAAGAACACTTCTTGCTAGTGTTCTTAGAAAACTTTTGTTCCAGGGTTAAGACCAAACAACTTTGAATTAGAGAATTAATTCCCCTATTCCTCTTTTCTAGTGTTGGGGAATTGAACTCAAATCCTTATGCATGCTAAGGATATATATTGTCACTGATCTACTTCTGAATTACACTGCATCCCCTCAACTATATCACTACGAAGATGGAAATGTGTTCAGAATTATTGCATTGCAAAGAAACAGATTGGTAAACTGAGGTAGAGATTGATGTTGACAGCTCTTGTCCAGAGATTTATGTGTGCATGTTTGTGTGTGTGTTTGTTTGTGTGTGTGTGTACTAAATATGATCCATTTAAATGGTATTATAAATCCAAAAAAGACATTAAAGATGCAAAGATGCAAATTAGACAGCATGTTTAATTTGCAGATATAAAGATATCTGAAGTGTTGTTTTTCAGAACTACATTTAGATTTGAGATTAAGGTAGCTAGAAGCAAAGAAATCTAGTGTCTGTGGGCAGGGACAGTTGAGACATCTGGCAAGTTGAAAGGAAAATGGTAATGAAAGTGCCAGTTATTAGGAACAAACCAAGATGCCAGAGACCAAAGAAAGCAGAAATCAGAAGAGATGGAGAGGAGAACTGATTCAGAGTCAGAACAGGAGGCACAGTGAACTAAAAGAACAATACAAGGGCAGGGCAGCTTGGGGCAGCAGTGGTGCTTGTTCTGCTTCTCTATAAGTCAAAAGAGGAAGAGCCCTAAGACCACAGGGATCCGAGGCTCCTCCTATTTAAAGAATAATAGTATTGACATTGGATATTTAACATATGCATTCATATAATATTATATATTAACATTACATGTTATTTTACACAGCATTTGGAAAACTTTGGAGTATCCAATGATTATGCCATCAAGAAACATCTTGTGTATAAGAAGGATATTCTTGGTTTAACAGAATGGATGCTCCAATATTCAGCAGTTTTCCTCAAGTTGACTCCATTCAGGCTGTTTAATGTGGAATGCAACAATGTAGACAAGGAGTCTTTGGAGAATGAGGACCTACTGAACAACTTGCTCACCATGGGAGTTGATATTGACAGGGCAAGGAGATGACAGGCTGGAGTGTTTAACAGGGCTGTTACGAATGAGCAGGAGCTGAAGATATTCCTTCTATTCCAAGGAGACAGTGACAAAGAGATTGGTAGCATCATATCAAGATATCCATGAACTATAACATGCACTCCTGAAAGTCTTTCAAATGATGGGAACTGTGGAGAAAGACTATGGCATCAGACCTTGAAATTGTGAATAGTTCAGAGCATTCTCCTGAATCCTTTTTTCGGTTCAATAAAAACCTAAACTTGGAAAATACTATAAAGTTCCTCTGCTCTGTTGGATTGACTCATAAATGCCTCTGCTGACTGGGGACCAATGTTCCCAGAACCTTCTCCGTCAGTCTGAATTTAAATAAACAAATGGTTAAAATTTTGTAGGAGACCAGTAGATCCTTAGGTCACAAGGTTGCCACAGATTTTGTCAGAAAGATAATTTCCAAAAATCATTCCATCTTAATTCAGAGTACCAAATGCGTGAAAACTAACATTGAAATTTTACAGTCAGCTTTCAACTTAAACAAAGAGGACCTGGTGCTTCTGATATGTGGCTAGAATCTTAGACCTTTCCAATGATTGTACTAAAAAAAAAACTACACAAACATTAAAAAGAGGCTGCTTTCTCTTGGTCGAACCAAGGAGGAGATACAGAGGTTTGTCCTAAACTATCTGAATATGATCTTCCTGTCAGAGAAAAAGTTTAATGATAAAATAGACTGCCTTATAGAAGAAAAATCAGTATGTCACAAATAATTGAAAATTCAAGTGTGCTAGACTTCAGTATAAACACTTTAAAAACTCACATCAGAGAGTTGTCACATGCTGGGTATGACTTGAGCACATCCAGCATTGCTCTGCTATCCTGGAGTCAGAGAAGATACGAAGCTAAACTGAAGACACTGAGTGGATAGGACAGTATGGGAGGAGTCACAGGGAACCGGACTAGTGTACCACTGGTTCCAGTTGGACTTGTCAAACAGGAGAGGTTTATTTTTTTAATAAATATTTTAAAATACTTAAGATTACATTTATTTGTATCTGTGTTTTATGAATGTATAGCAAGTCTCTGTCTCTGTCTCTCTCTCTGTCTCTCTCTCTCTCTCTCTCTCTCTCTCTCTCTGTGTGTGCATGTGTGTGTGTTTGTGTGTGTGTGTGTGTATGTGTGCTCACATGTGTGTACATGCCAAGTCACATGTGGAGGTTGAGGAGAGATGTTAGGAGTTGGATCTCTTTCTGCTGTGTGGGTTCCAGGGACAAACTTAGTCATCAGGCTTGGAATCAAAGTGAGTTTTATCCACTGAGCCTCTTGTTGGCCCAAGAGTTTTCATTTTTTACCACAGACACATGTATAATGATTTCATGAATACTTCATTTTATAGGATATAAGAACTTGCAGTTAGTATGCTCAAATATAGTCCCTCTAGCTACCCCCTCTTAGTTTAAGTTAATGTTAACAGTCTATTATCCATTATGTGGTTTACCCTTTATCTGTTGTAGTAGTGGTGGTGGTAAGTAGTTCCTGAATTCTATAGTAGAACAGTGTGTAGAAAAATTCTTCAGAATTTGCTTTCTTAGTTTCTGTTTATATTTTAACAGTCAGTACATTTGATTTGGAGATAATATCTTTCTTACCATGTGGACCCTGGGTCAGATATCCAGTAAAGGAACATTGATAATTTTATACTTCTGTCACTTCTCGTTTCAATCCCAAGATTTTCTTTATTTCAATATAGCTAGTCAATTGTAGTTCAATTTCAGAGTGTAATGCCAGTAAAAATAGTAAAATGTGAGTCTCCATCGTTTTACACTTTACGTTAGTGTCCTCCCTTGCCAGAGTTAACTATGAGTTGATATGCTGTTTTATTTTTTTTATGTAGGGGTAACTTAAAGTATTGGACACCAAAAAATGTTAGTATATTAGTTGTCATAAGCATGAAAATATGATACATTGGCATGTTTGTATTAAATTTAAATGTGGCTAAGCATCTCAGCACTTGGAAGACTGAGGCAGGAGTATTGTGAATTTGAGAGCAGCCTGGTTTACCAACTTGAGACTCTGTCTCAGAAACACTTATTTTAAAAGTCTTAAGGGGATATTATCCTGTGTTATTTGGGTGCACTACTACAATCATACAGTCGTTACAAATGGAAGAAGGAAGTAGAAGAGGTGAGAAATGCCATGTAAGAAAGACATGTCTGCCACTTGTGGCTTTCATAAAGGAAGAGCCACAGGTAAAGGATGGAGGTGGCCTATACAAAGTGGAAAGGGCACAGCAACATTCTCCCATTAGCCCAGGGAGACAAGTATCCAACCTCTGCCCTGTAGCACAGCAAGAAAACACTGTATTCTCTGAAGACTGTACCTGGGCTAGCAGAGAGGCTGTAGCAACAGTAGTTTGAAGTACCAAAGATCATCTAGGATGGACAGAAGTATAGTACGCAGTCATTGGGGTTTTAAAGTCATGAGTGGGGATGAATGGATAATGATTGAGGGAAAATTAACATTTCAAATGATAGGGTTTGAGTACAATCAAAACAAATATTGGCAGATGTATATTCATCTTCCAGAGTTTATTTTAAATGGAGCACTAAACAAAGAGGAGGGAAAACCTGCAGACATCATATCCAGAGGTTAGGCATGGCCTCCGATTGAGGGATGGAGCCACCCACTCTTCCCAGAATTGCTCCTGTCTAAAGGAAATACAGGGACAAAGAGTGGAGCAGAGACTGAAGGAAAGGCCATCCAGAGCCTGCACCACCTGGGAATGCATCCCATATCCTGCCACCAAAACCAGTCACTATTGCTGATGCCAAGAAGTGCTTGCTGACAGCTGCCTGATTGGATCTCTCCTGAGATGCTTTGCCAGATCCTTACTGATACAGATTCACATGCTTGAAGCCAACCATCAGACTGAGCACAGGGACCCCCCATGGAGGACTTAGGGGAAAGGCTGAAGGAGCTGAAGGGGTTAGCAATTCTTTAGGAAGAGCAACAATATCAACCAGTCAGACTCTCTAGAGCTCCCAGGGACTAAACTACAGACCAAAGAGTATACATGGAGGGACCCATGGCTCAAGCTGAATATGTAGCAGAGGATGGCCTTAACTGAGATAATTGGGAGGAGAGCCCCTTGGTCCTGTGAAGGCTCAATAACCCAGCATAGTGGAATGCTAGGGCGGTGAGGTTGGAGTGGGTGAGTGCGTGGGGGAGCACCCTCATTGAAGCAGGGGGGAGGGATGAGATAGGGAGGTTTCAGAGGAGAAACCGGGAAGGAAGATAACAGTGGAAATGTAAGTAAATAAAGTAAGCAATAAAAAATTAAATGAAAACAAACAAACAAACAAACAAACAGAAAAGAGTGCTTAAACTGCTTAAACCTCTGCCTTCGCTTTACCCTTAACAACCTGTACTCAAGTCACACTGTAGCATAGGTTAGACCAGGGTTTCAGAATCTGTCTCTACTTAAAACCCTTCTGCACTTGAAAAATTTTTATATAACCCTACATTTGTATATAAAATAAGCATATAAATGAAACATTTACTGATAATAAATCACAAAGCTTTATTGTGAAAGAATTCTTTGCTATACATACAAATTTCCCATTTATTAATGATTGAGAACAACCTTGCACACTATGGATGTACCTGATCACTTTTACACAAACTCTTAGATCTTGGCTGTTTGGTGCTGGAGAACCCAGAGCAACTTCAGTGCTTTTTAGGGTTGACTGGTGTGCTGATTGTCTAATTGTCACTGCTTTAAATAGATGCATGAAACAACAAAAGTGTGTTTATGGCCACTGCAGACATTGTTAGAAATTCTGTCCCACTCTTAAGCTAAAATTAATGTAAGGACTTTTAAAAACTGAAACTTAAGTCAGGAATTCAGTGTTTTTAAAAGTCAAACATTCTAAGAAAAGAGAGTCCTGAAGGTCCCTAATATGATACAGGCTGAAGAATTACAGTCAGAAAATGCTAAAAGCCTTAACTCTTATATTTTCATAAGAGCAGAAAACCTTATGAACATTGAAAAACTGCAGTTCATAATGTACAGTAGTGTCCAGCTGAGGCATTGCTGGCCAGCGGTGATCATTAGCACTGTAGGGTGGAACATGAAGTGTAAAGTGAACACTGTGTGCCTTCAGGATCAAGTCCCTGAAGGACAGTTGTCAGGCAGATGAGCACTGCCAGAATTAGTTACATATTTGATTTTGAATAGCTTTTTTCTTGTTTCAAAAATTTATACAGTACCCATGTGCGACCCTCATGTGGGGTTGCGCCCCCCAGTGGAAGAAGCTGGTGATCAAACAGCAGGGACACCACCAGCAGGTTTTCATTTTCATAGTGAGGACAAGATCAATAGCTAGAGTTTACCAAGCAAGCAGTGCAGGCCTGCATTGCCCTCCCTAACCCAGGAACTATACACACAGGCTTTGCCCTTTCTGGTCTCATGAGGACATTGGCCTGTGGTGAACTGGTGTTTCTTCATTAGTAAATAAAATGGGATTCCCATTCTCAGTTCTTTTTCTATGGGTAGAGTATGAGCCCCTGCTTGGAGACATTACCTTCTTTTTGCTTCCCCTCTGGGTCACGTTACCATGTGAATATTAACTCAAATGCCTCTAACTGAATCATGGCTTAGGACTACCGCAGCCTGCTTGGAACACTGTATATGACTGTATCTCGCAGTCCTGCTCAGCATCTTCCAAATGCCTGCTGTCTTGATGGAAGCCTTATGCCTACACTTCACATGAGCACAGGGTATGTGTTTTCAGCTTATCAATCGAGTGTCATGTGGTAAACTTCACTG
Source organism: Grammomys surdaster (assembly GCF_004785775.1). Classification (NCBI taxonomy): domain Eukaryota; kingdom Metazoa; phylum Chordata; class Mammalia; order Rodentia; family Muridae; genus Grammomys; species Grammomys surdaster. The sequence continues at coordinate 1,377 of NW_021613729.1, read as the reverse complement.
AATTTAAAGTCCAGTTTAGTATGTGAGCCCCTGGTAACAAAGTTAATTATACAAATTATGGATCACTGATAAAATATGGACTAATAAAACACTAAAATTATGTCCCAGTCATTCTGTGATTACTTGTATATAGAACTTGATGAACAGTAGGGGGAACTGTAGACAGCAGTTTGGCCATACACCCTTCTAAAGTCATATAACCACAAGTCTGGTGAGTGATTCCAACTGAAGACCATTTCATAGATATGAAGAGGATTTCAGTGGGTTGTTTTACTTTAGGTTCTGTCAGCCTCAAGCTGGAGTAAAATAAATCATTATCCTTACATACAGCTTTTTTTTTTTTAGTTTAAAAGCTTCTTGTTGTTTTTTAACAAATAGCATTTCATTTACTTCATGTGGAAGTACATTATCTGCATGTACACATGCACGCCAGTAGAGGGCATCAGATCCCGTTACAGATGGTTGTGACCCACCATGTGGTTACCGGGTATTGAACTCTAGACCTTTGGGGATGCTGATGCTGCCGAGTATCCCCTCGCACACATTGTTAGCCTGAGAGAAGATCAAGATTCAGACTTCAGGGCCTGGTTTCTGCTGAATGTGTATCACTTTTGTATCATCATAAGCTTGAAAATCACAAGGCACACCACTGTACCTTGGGGAGCCTGGAAGAGTTTAGTGGTAGCTTTGATAGCTTTTATTTGCAAACCATAACATTTTTTCCCAGATTTCAAAATAACCACATGACTACAAAAGTTGGGAAATACAGAAAAATAAGCACATGAAAATATTCATAATCTCAGTGCCCTGGTGAAAACACTTGTCAACAGGGAGACATATAGTTCTCTAGATATTTTCTGAAATAAAATGTTACAAGTAGAAAATACATAGAAACAATTTTCTTGTAAAATTTAATTAAAAATGTGGTGAACATAGATGTTAAGTATCAATTCTGTACCATGGTGCTTAACAGTGTTCTTTGGGGTTGTATTATAAAAGTTGTTTTATTGTGATGAATTCACAAATAAAGATGTAACAAAGCTAGAGTGACGTAGCCACTGGAAACAAACACTTACTCATGCTGAACACTGCATCCCAGTGAACTTCACTGGTGTTCCGTGGCCGTTCTGAAGCTGTGGAGCCTCACTCACGGCTTTATATTTCCATTTTCAGTTGTATTTTTATGTGGTTATCTACCATAAAAAGAAAAAAAAAGTGACAGTTAAAACTAGAAAACAGTTAACTTTAAGTCCTCTCTTAGTACTTTATCTGCCTCCAATTCTTTCCCATCAACTGACCTAACGCTTTCCTGTTTCTTTTCTAAATGTTTCAATATGCACACACACATTTGTTTACACGTAGGTCTGCACACATCTA
>NW_021613728.1:0-44249 GCF_004785775.1 Grammomys surdaster | reverse complement strand
GAGAGAGAGAGAGAGAGAGAGAGAGAGAGAGAGAGAGAGAGAGAGAGACTCCACTCACTCCCAATTCCATAACATGTATTTCTGGGAGATTCATACTATTAGTACTTTCACTTTGCGTATGAAGAACTGAAGTACAGAGGTTAGGTAGCATTTTTGGGAGACGACACAGAGTGAAACTGTAGTTCCCACAGTGGGTCTAGTGTTCACACTCTAACACATTATGTGATTTTAAGAATTTTTGTATCCATTCAGCCAGTCCTTTATTTTAATTCACTGTCACATAAGAAGTGCTTCATTACAAAAAATGAGTAAATATCTTCTATCTTTGAAAAAATGAAAGAAAAAATGTTTTCCAGGTAGGTGAAAATCAAGATCAACTGTATAGAGGTAGACATACTAATGATGTTATTGCTGGATGGTGTTTAATGAACCACAAAGTGCACACACAGTGAGTAAGGTAGATGGGGACCAATCTAAGAAGTTTGGGTTTGTTTTCCCCTTGCTGTGAGGGCTGTCACTCTGTCTCTGTCCAGATCTACAGATACTTCTGGCTACTGTCTTTTATAGTCCTGTATTATGCAGATCACATATAATTACTTATACAAGTGCTTATTATATATGTGGCTGGTTATAGTCTAACAAAATAATTACTCCCCATATTCTCCTCAGTGTGTGTGTATGTGTGTGTGTGTATGCTATATGTGCATGTGTATGTGATATGCATGCAAAAGCATCAATTTTTATGCCATCAGCACACAAAGGAAGTTACTGTCTTCTTTTGTTAATCTTTACTTTGTTTCCTTGGGAGAGAGTCTTTCACTGAACAAGAAGCTTGCTGATTTGGGTTGTTGACAGTGTCTTATCTAAATTTGTCTGCCTCCCCAGTGCTCAGGTTATAGGTACATGTACACTTGATTAGATATTTACAAGGGTGCTGAGGATTCAAACGTAGGTCCTCATGCTTGGAGGAGAAACAATATTATTAAGCCATCTCCCCAAAGCCCCTCATGAGCCTTAGAAGATGGGGTCACTTTAACACTTGTAATATGTTTGTGCATATGGAGAATCAGCATGGGAAAGTGGGAAGTATGTCTTGGATAACAGTAGGTAAAACGTCTAATTCTAATGAGACCTTGGTTATCAACAACTATTTCTTCTGCTTTTCAAGGAACCAATTATCAAACAGGGCAGTTAAGATCCTCTAATAATACATTTAGAATTTTCTGTGGTAGGCAAGTTGCATATACATTAAAGGCATTACAGCCCATTTCATTATATTATCTGAGCCAAATGCCATACCTAGAACAGGAGAAAAGAAATCAATCATCAAAGCCATCTTCACTGAGAAGTCAGCTGTAGGAAAAGACAGAAATGGATCAAATTTCCCCCAGTAGTCACTTTTCCCTCTTGGTCACTATCCTGAGAAAAATCCTGCGTCTCAGAAAGTGAAATTAATCCAGGTGTTATTTGGACTGCTGCTGCTGATAAAGTTGAGAGGAATGAGGCCTCAGCTACCAGTGAGCTGAGAGCACAAAAGTCCAATCCCATTAAATTCCAGGGGGAATTGCCCATGAAATAAGGTGGCTTTGTTGCTGTGTGGATGGCTCTGATTTCCAGAGAGGGTTATACACTAAATCAGCCTCTCTCAAGATAGTTTGTTTAATTCGATGACATTTATACTCATAACACTTTCTTCGCTCTTCTCAGGCAGAGGAGACAGTCTCAGCAGCGAACAACACTAAAGCTGAGCTTTCACTTCTGTTGTGTTTTGTCATCTATAAACTTTATCAGTGCGGTGACACCGGGACTTAGCCTGGCAGTTTGAAAAGTAATAATCCTGTTAATGAAAGTATCTGTGGCTGGTGGTAAAATGCACTTTGGGGCCTCAGAAATACTAACCAGGATTTAAAAAGAGGTTTTTGTTTTGTTTTGTTTTGTTTTTTTAAATATGAGAGCTTCCCCCAGGAATCCCATGTATCAACATGTTAGAAATGAGGGCTAGGGCTAGGACTAGGGCTAGGGGTAGAGGATCTATTCCATTTGAAGTGAGCTGAGAGAATGGGTTGGGCCAACAAGGTGGTCAGCATTTCAAGTTTTTGAGACAGGCTCTCTCTGTAAATTTTGCCCGCATTAACCCTGCTTGAGCAGCAGGATAGCAAATCCCAGCGATCATATTGTCTTCCTGGCCCACCCCCACCCCCACACCCGCCCAACACACACACAATGACCACCCATAGGCAAACTCTATAGGATCTGGCTTTTTTTAATTTTACTTGGATACTGGGATATGAACTTAGACTCTCATACTTCCATGGCAAGCACTTTACTAACTGTACCATCTCTGCAGTCGCCATTATTGCAAAGAAGGAAATAGAGGCTTAGATGTATTAGAAATGCTAGCTTGGGAGAAAAAACAGCAAGCTCTAAGCTTCGATATGGCTTACTCCAAAGATCATTTTCTATATTAGTAAAGTATCATGCAATACTGACCCTATTTGTCTCCTAGAATGGGCCGTTGTCTATATAAGACTGAACCCGTCCTCTCAGGAAGCCATAATGCTTTGACAGCTTCCTGATCCTGCCATCTGATACAACGTACATCACTCGCTTCATGTATTCTTGCTTTGTCTATTTTTTAATTCAAAATCATTCATTTTTACACCAGGAATAGAAGACAGAGCTGGGAAAATTTAATAGCTTCTACACTTCTAGTTATTCTGTCTCTTAAAATGTTACAATTTCTTTCTGTGCCTCAGTTTCCTCACTTGTAAAATGGTACTTAAATTACTACTTTGCTCATATTTTCATGAGGATAAATGGGATAGATAATGTCTATATTAGCCACCTCAATGGAGATGCTCGTAAATAGTGTTAAAATGGAAAAGTGAAGGGGAACCACAATTTTTGTCATGATGGCAAGACATTATTAATCTAGACGCTCTGGATTTAGATCAGTCTAGATTCTCCTACTAGAGAATACTTGGCAGCTTATATAAAATCACACAACCTTTACATTAAAATGTTAGAAGTCACAGGAGTTCTAAATATGTCATAAGAGGTCAATATGTTGATAATGACTGCAATTAGTTAAAAGCAGAGGAAGCAAGACCTAAGAACTGTGGATGTTAGATATTCCATAGGAAATTATTGGTGGTACAAATGATTCTGATAGAGCAAGGATGAGAACAGTTAGAGAAGAGAAATCTGGGAATCTGAATGTGGGTAGAGGAGAAAGTACAGTCTAGCAATAAGAACAATTTTTATGAAGACAGTTTATTGCATAAATCTCTCTTGTACAACACTGGGCTGAAGTCAGCCCCAGCTAAACACAGACACTCTTTATTTCTAGTTGCCCAGACTGATTCTGAGTCCACTATATAGCCTAGACAGGCCTTAAAACCATGATCTTCCTGCCTTAGCATTCAAAGTAGCTAAAATTCCAAGAATTTGATATTATGAACAATAAAAAACCAATATATTTTAATCAAACTTTTACTGTGTTTGTTTCCTTGGTTGCTTGCTTGCTTGCTTTGTTTGCTATGTAGCACTGACTGACCTGGAACTTCTAAAGATCCACTTGCCTCTCCCTCCCCTCATGTTGAAATTAAAGGGGTATGCCATCATACCCTGCCAACTTTTCATTCCTTTAAGCTTTAAAAATTATCTTTTGCTTTGGCTCCAACGTGAATACTAATCATTGAGTTTAGACTATGTTGAAAGAATGTTAAGAATTTTCTTCTTATTTCTCCAAAGTGATTGCTAATAAAGAAGAAAATTGAACACAAGTCACAAGAAGTAACTTGGCAGAGGAAACAGGGGGCTGTTTTCTAAACAAACAAGATTATGAGAAGTTTATTAGGATTAAGATAATGTGGGACAGAATGGTGGAAGGTCCTGGGTGGTGACAGTGGGTGACATCAAACTCCCAAGAGTTTTCATGGGGAGTGAAACATTAGACCTGCTGAATAGGCATCATCCCAAGTCTCTTGAGCATGTTTCTTGGTAAAAGATAACTGTGTAACCTGCTCTGCTCTACCCAAGGCTGAGTGGTCAATACTTTGTGCATCTGTACATACCACTCATGCCATGTAAATCGGCAACTGAACAATGTTTTGCTACTAAAGGGAGTAAATAGAAGAATGATTAGCATAAAGCTGGGTAGACAACCAAAGGAGCTGGATTTATGTTATGACTGCTACAGTTGGGGAGAACTAGCAGAGTCACTAGCAAAGGTTATCTTTTCCAGACATGCTCTTCGTTTTGCTTGACTCACATATTTTGAGTCATTTCTGAGGCTTTCCAAAGTACTCTTCTTGGAAACTGCCTTCCTCAGGCAGACACCATGCCTTCCACATTTGTCTTTGAATGAATTTCATAGGTTGCCATGATTCTTTGGTAATTGATTCTTTGTAGCAGAGCCAGAGTGACATTGTAAGCATCACTCCGCCCCATCTATCTTGGTGTTCAGGTAAGGTGGGTTTGTTAGCAAAGGTCTTTCCTCTGTAAATGTTGAATGAATAATTGTTGAAAGACTACTGTTGTCTTTATCCCACCGCATTTACTGTTTTTCAATGAAAGGCTGCCTGACTTCTCTTCATTTCATTATGCTTTCTTGGAGCCTCTAGCAACTTCTTACTGGTTAGTTTGTGTGATGGGATGAGATGTTCCCCGAAGTTTTCAATGATTATAACAGAATAGCATAAAGGACTTTCACAATGTATGACTGGATCCAGAACCTATTTGGTACACTGAATACCTTTGTTTGGAGACCTAGAACTTGACCCATCATTCCATCCTAGGTTTGGGTTGATACCTGAGATAACTCAGGTGAGAGCTCAGCCTGAGTTTTCAGATGATTTTCCCCAGCCAGAGTTAGCATCATAGTACACTCTCAGAAACCATGGATGCGCTCTCCCCAACACCTACTGCTGTAGGAACTCAGCATTCTTCATCTTGAACAGCTTCTGATCAAGGAGAGTGAAGGAAAAATGAACAATGTGAAGAGAATTAGTAAATTATGTTACAGAAATATAGAGTTTTTTTCTGACTTATGCTCCTACATATTAATTTATCATCATAAATGTTTATTTAACACACTATTGATAGAATGGATAATATGTATAGTCTACCTAACAATTAGGTTGCAAAAAAGTTTTAATTGTTTTTAGAGTGCTCTTTTTAAAGAATTCAAGCTTTTGAAATATCTTAAACCTCTATATTGACTAAGAATAGGATCTGGTGCCAGATTCAAATTCAAACTCCCAGAAATAAATAGAAAATTAACCTTAATTATATGTAATAGAGCACCTGCTCCAACTCTGGAAGTCCTTTTACTGACTTCTTTGGAATCTCCAAAGCAGATTGGTGATCCTATGTCATAAACCTTACAGTGCAGGCAATGGGATATCAGCTAAGTCAAACTGGTGAGTTCCTCACACAGTAGCTCTACAAAATAACTTGGATGCTGTCAGATAAATCTGTGAAAGTCTGAAACCCAGCTTGACATTTTATATCAACTATCCCGGACAGGGTTACTGAACTTTGTCTTACTGACTCCACTCATCTCTCATGTGGGTTCTCTTTCTATACCACAATACAGCTGGATCGATGGCTAACTGAGGGACACCTGTCTAGAAAAGAGCCTCAGCCTTCAAGCTCCCTTGTCCTCTAAGCAGAATTCCTGAGTAACTCAGAGTTTTATTAATGTTACTTTGCTGTGTAACTCCTTACCATTGATTTAGCTGTTTGAAACAACATATATCATCTCTTTGGGTTATATGCTTAGGCAAGGGTTATTTCAGTTCTTCCCTTTAAGGTTTTGAAACTCCATTGTCTTAGTTTTTTTAATTGCTACACCAAAATACCATGACCAAGGGAAACTTATAAAGAAAGTATTTAATTATAAAAGCTTACAGTTTTAAAAGGTGGGAGTCTCTGATGGAGGAGTGAAGGCGAGGCCAAGGGAATGGCTGAAAGCACTATGGTCTGCAAGTAGGAGACAAAGATAGCACACTGGGGAAGGTAAAAGTCTTTTGAAACCTCTGGTGGCTTACTTTCTGCCAGAAATCCATACCTCCTAATATTTCCCAAACAATGCCATTAACTGGAAACCATTAACTGGAAAGCAAGTATTCAACATAGGAGGCTATGAGGGTCTTTTTTACCTCAACCACCATACCTGACTTTAGGCTAAGATTGAGAATTGGGCTTATTTCTTTATTTTTTCAGCCACATGTAATTGTTGGTATGATCCTTTTCCTAACAGCTACAGGACTGAGGCAATCAGCTTATAGAAGCTCCCTTTAGGGGCCTTTTCCATAGGTGACTCGTTATGTAAAAGCCTTTTCTTAAAAGCTAACAGGTTTTTTTTTTTTTACTTGTATATCTATTAGTAGGAGCAAGCGTCCCATGAGCATTGCTATATTCAGTTTCTTGAAACCAAATCAAAGCTCCCATTGTCTTCAAGGGTGTGTGAACCTGAAGCTCAGGAGGATTATGGGGGATCTCAATAGAATCTAGTCACATACTCTAAGTGCAACAACCTTAGCACAAGTCACAGAGCGCTCTACTATCTGTACTAGCTGTTGATTGTATCAGAGAAAGAAATTTCATTCTTCTAAAGAAAGAAAGATATCAAATACGTGGGAAAGGTGAACCATTTTTTTTGAATCTCCCAGCAGTATGAGAAAAGATATTGGATGCAGGAATTTTTATTCCTATAGGACCAGCTCAGTCCCAGAACACTTTGAACAACAACAGTTGATTAGTGTTAGAAAGTGAGCTAAACTCTATTGGCTGCCCTTGAACTCTGCTGCACCCTGGTGGACTGAGACTGCATTGCACTCCTTTAAGCATTGAGGAAGTATTAGCCATCACGCTGGAAGTCTTCTATACACAAATCAGAGAAATATATGGGAAAAATTAAATTAAATTAAAATTTAAAAAACGGCCAGATGACAGTGTTTTGTAACTCACAAAGGAGAAAAATGTTAGGTTAGGTGGCCAGAAAAACTAACATAGCAACAAAGAGGGATTATGAGTCTCTTGTAAATAAATCCATTTTCCAGAAATATTTGTTCTTTGTGTGTGTGTGTGTGTGCTTTTCCATGTGCTCAATGTTTCCTTATGGCGCCTTAGTGATTGCCTGAGTGGAATACTAGGAATGCTGTTAGGCATTTTTTCTGAACCTTTGATATAACAGAATACTCTTCTCATCCGTAGGCTCAATTTAAGTCTGAAACAAACAAAAAGAAATCCATGTACAAGAAAAAGCCCTCTCAAGATGTTAGAGACATGCTATTGATCTACAGCTCATTTGAGTTAATAGATGTCCTTAGTCAGGAATTATCAGTGAAAAGTTCTATGTCTTCAGGGAGATTTAGGTAGATCTTGTTCTTCTGATTGCATAAAGAACCACTACAGGCTAAGAAGCAAGAAAAGAATATTTTACTGACAGAAATAGAGAGAAGATTTTTATATCTGGACTTTTGTCTAGATTGATATAAGTATACATAAATATATGTATGCTGCTTCTTTTAGAAAGAAACTGTACCTAGATACTGAATGTGTCCACAGTAAGTACACAGTAATACAGTATAAACATGGGTGTTAGACAATTAAATAGTTTGAAAATAGACTTTGACACTAGATATCAATATTCACTAGTAGCCATTTAGTCTGTCAATTTTCAGAAAGCTCAGAAAATGTATGTTATGTTTTTTATTTTATTTTGGCCCAGGTGCTTATTGATGATTCTCTAGTCTCTGCTATGAAATAAACATAGTATTTTAAAAATATTAATAAACACACTTTTTATTCAAGTCTATGACCACTGGGGAGAACTTTCTTACATATTAATCATGAAATAATACTTTATGGAGTGGATGGGTCACTTGAGAAAGAATTGAGATGGCAGCATAGATAAGTGGAGGGTTTTATGTTCTATTCATGAATAGATATGTTTATGTATCATATGAAATTTGTAGCGGGAGCTGGAGAGACTACTCAGTGGACGAAGCTCTTGCTGGAAAGGTGTAAGGACCGAAGTCTGATTCCACAGCCCATGTTAAAATAAAAAATTGGATGTTATCATTGATATATCAGATAACATTATATATATATATAATCTCAGTGCTGGAGAAACAGAGGCAGAAGGAACTCTGGGGCTCCCTGGCAAACTAGTCTAACCAAAACAAAAAGAAAGCCCTCCATCAGGCTGACATGGCTCACACAGCTGGAAAGTGTTGGGTCTAGACCCTTGAAGCCAGGTGTGGTGGTTTCAGGACCTGTACCACCTGTACCACAGCAGGAATGTGATTCTGAGGACTTGGCTGTGGTTCTGCACAATGAGTTTTCCTTGTCCTTTAGGGCTCCCTGTTTGTGATTAGGAAGGCTTTCAAAGACAACTTAATAATATCCGTGAAACTAGAATTGGGGTGGAAATGAATCTTGGAGAAAAGATGTACAAATTCCATCCCTGTGTTTGATGAGTTGAGTTTCCATAACTGTGGACGTAATGACCAAATGACTATGTAGAGGAACATTTTTTTTTTAGGAATATATGACTTTAAGGGCTTTAAATTGTTATTTTAATAAAAGAATAAAGTATTCAAATCAAATGGTAAATTACCCATGAAGTAATAAGGCCTTTGAGCTCTAAGTCAATATTTTTCCAAATACGTTTTTTAAAAGAAAATGTAAAGAAGATATTTGCAGAGGAAGAACAATGTAAATCAAGGACAAGTGCCTAGGGAGGGGGTGATGGGTAGAGGGAACAGCTGTGAAGTGAAGTATGTCAATTTGGGGACTGGGGCTCCTAAAGGAAGCTGTTTGCAATCTTGCACTTTGTAAAAGTATTATAATTCTTTGGTGTTAGAGGTAGTGCACTCTGGAGGTACTAAAGAAGCAATCAGAACATGCAGCCTCACAGCAAGCCCACAACAGAACGCTCTTGTGGATCTGCACAATTGTTAATGCTTCACTTACTTTGGTCTCCTGGGTTCTGCAAATACTTTGTACCACTTAAAGAAAGACATGGTGGCTAATTGTGCTAAACACCTTCAGAGGTGGTACCAAGAAGGAAGATTGAATATCTCTAGCTCTTATAGACTTGATTGTGGTCTCTGGAGTAAAAACCACCTTTTGCAAGCTGTTGCCAGGCAGCTATTGGAAAGTTGGGGGTCGGGGATTAGATTTAGTACTGCTCTTTGAGGGATCGATGTCTAAGCGCTTCAGAGCCTCTCATTGCTTCCTAGGGATTGTCAGTGTTTCCCCAGTGGGTACAATCTAACTGTCATCACCTAAATTAATTATCCCTTGTGGGGGAACCATCTGCATTTTGAAGGCTTTTAAGTCATAAGGTCAGGGAAAGCAGACTCTGGTGACAAAGGGCATTGTTTGTTACCATCCATACACCCGATAACCTTGTTCCAGGTGCAGAAGGAAAGGCTATTCATGGAGTTGCTATTTCCAGAACTGAGGAAATGGGGATAGCTGAATTCTAAAGAACTGGGTTTGCTTTACAGAAATGGATGGCTAACCTCGGGGTGGATGCTGAGTGGTCACGAGCGTTCCGAGATAATGAGTGGGAGTGTACCAAGTAACTCAATAGATTAAGCAATACCAATGAGAAAGCCCTGCATGGCCTTAACGTGCATTTCATAGCCCCGAAGACTTTAGCTTCCTTTTTTTTTTTTTTTTTTTGAAAAGAGTATCAGTGCTCAGTCTCAGAGGTCAGCAGTATCTACCAACAATTTATTGATATTTTATTTTCATGGTTAATCTCTCCAGGCCCAGGAGACTAGTTTCCCATCGAGTACACCATATTGAATTTATTTTAGCATGAAAACATATTAGTTAAAGGAAGTGAAACTACTTAAAGAAAGGTTATGTAGATAATCATGCCAGCAATGTGGAAATGGGGACCTTTACTGCCATCCTTGCCCCTCTGACTAACACTTTGGGAGACTTGTTGACAAAGTGGTCAGAGTAGGGCATCATTATGGTCATTCTTCCATTGGGCATCATAAATATTGCAGAAAAATAATTCCCCACGGACCACATATGATTTTCTCCTTCCTTAACTCTACTGCTTCTCCCTTTTCAAACAGGGAAGGTTTTTTTTTTTTCAGAGTCCTCAAATCTGGCCTTATACATAGTAACAGCCTATAAATATACATATAAATAATATAAATAATATAAATATGATGTAATGAGTAAATGAACAACAGAACCATTCAGTAAGTCATGGTGACTTCTCAAAAGGAACTGTCTTATAAGAGGAGTTCAAGCTCTAATAATAAAGGTAAGCCAGATAGAATACCAATCCAGATGACCCTTGCATGTGAGATTTAGGTCCATTTCTCCAGCTTTAATTTGTTTTAATCATTTGGACATTTCCTCAAAATAAAAATTTGGAGTTAGTAGGTGGGTCATCTTCACCAAGTTCCTTGGATGCTAAAGGTCCTGGCTGATGGACTGTATATTGAATCATAAACTGTATATATAACTTTAAGTGATAGCAGAGTGGGACAGAATTGGTGCCAATTCCTGGTCTTGTTCCATTACCATATTGTGTTCAAGGTAAAATTTTAGAAGAAATTTAAAAAATAGAGTTATTTGAAACCTTTGTGGGTGTAGGGAGGCTCTTTACTCAACAAAAATCCTAGCAGCATCCTTCGACTGTACTTGTTTTTTCTATAGCTCGTTTTGATTGTTTAGTTCTTGTTTCATGTAATCACAGAGGTTTGATTGGCTCATAATATACACCAAGCAGAAAATAGCTACTCTTCTAAGTGATATAAAATTGTGGTTTCATTAAGAGTGATTGTTTGCCTTTGAGGAATGAAGTCAGTCAAGGTCCCATCAAGGGGGAGATTCACTTCACCAGTTCACTCTTAACTAATGACTGGCTGCTTTTGGCTCAACACATATGAAAACTTCTAAACTACACGATCTTTTATCTTTTTAAATGATACTCCTATGCCTGGGACTACTGGAGGGAAACTTTGGTTTCAAGGCTACTTAGTATTGTCAGGCTATGAGATCTGCTTCCTTCCTCTGTTGTTCTTCCTCCTCAGCGCACAGGGAAGAGGGCACAGAAGATTTACATCAGGGCATTGCCCACCAGGCAGATCTGATAATTACTGTTTTTAGAGAAAGACTGCTTAAGATGGGCAATACCCTGACAGTAAAAAGACCCAGCAGAGGATTCAGTTGTTTGTTTTCCTGAAGTTAGGAATTTGGGTTAGCTTTATTTTATTTTTCTTTATTTTCGAAGTCTAGAAGCAACAAGCAAGAGTTATAAACGAAGTTGTGCATTGTAGCCTTTTCCAGTGCATGCACTGATAATTATGTTATCATTATGCCGTGATGCACTTCTCAGTGTTGACGTCCTTACTAGCCTAAAAAAACCATAATTATTTATTCATTTAGATTGGTCAACTTCAATCATTTTATAATAACTCAAGTCCTATATTAGGCGTTCTTATTTGCTTAGATGCACGCTTTATGATTGCTATTAATTCCCATGAGGTTTCCTAGAAGTGTGAGGTGAATACTGCTGCTAAACTGTCAAATACTACCTTCCAAAGGTTCAACATTCACAAATTTTAAGAGTTAAATTCCCAGCCTGAAATTCAAGTCTTACTGTAGAGAGGTCATCTATGATGAAGAATCTGACTTTGAACTCTCTTAGGGAATGCATGATAGCTCTTATTTATTCTTTCACCCTAAATACAGATACACATACACAGACACACAGACACACACACAAATTAGCATAAATGTGTACATCTGTTTACATATTTATGTGTGCATTTATGTGTACACGAGTATTTGTATATATCATGAATAAATAAAAAAAATCAGCATGCTCATTTTTAAGATACCAGTCAATATTAAAAAGACCAAAAGAAAACTGATTATAATTTATCAACAGAGATAACAATGATTTATATGTTCTTGTGCAGCATACACTTTCCTGTATGTAGAAGAAAACATATTATTTTGTAATTTCTAATTTCTAACCTAATATTCTATTATAATCAAATTTTCTCTATTGTTAAAAGTCTTCAGTCTTTTAGTTATTTTAAATTACATATATCTCCTCCTTGATCATCAGAGCAGTAGATGATTATGTTAGAAAATTTAATGAATTTTGAAAATTAGTAAGCAAAACTCTACCACTTACAGCTATCTTTTACCTTTTGGTATATTTTCATCATGAATATAGATGTAAATAAGTACTAATAACTAGAAGTACATTTCTACACATAAATATTAATAAACTAAAAAAAACTATGATTTTTAAAATACTAGACCCTATGCCTTTAGCATAATAATTTTTGTTTTCATTTAAAATTTGCTATGAGCCTTCTCAGTTAATAAATATTCTTGAAAACAATTTTAAGTATATATGTATGTATATATATATAAAATTTAAATAGATCCCACTCTACATTATTTTAAGAGCTACTGCATATTGATTTCTAAGTATTAATCATCACCTAGGTTATCTAGTCATGTTTGTGACTTTTACTAAAGCAGGTACTATTGTTTCCACAAGTCTAGACTTTAGCTACTTAATATTACTATCTATTTTCTAATCTACCTCATGCTCCGTATTTAGTATTTCCAATAAGCTGATCTGGGAATTTCCTGATAGAATTCATTTTCCAGCCTATGTGCTTCCTGGATAATGTGATACATAATCACCATTTCTTGTTTTTTATCTAATGTGCATAATTCACTATGATCAGTTCTGTTAAAAAATATAGAGAGGTTAAAACCGTGAGACTTACTTAAAAGACAATCTTATTGTGGGTGTAATGTATAAGTATATGCAGTTTAGCTTAATGGAGCATTAAGCATCACATTGATGCTATTTCACAGTAGTGCAGAAACAATTTCCAAATTAGTATTGTGGTTCAGAGGACTGAGATGCCATTGTGGAGTTGGGGAGCCTAGAATATTCTACTAGGTCAATTATTGTCTAAGCTGAAGAAGTCTTCTTCAATTTATTAAATAAGACCATACGTGATATGTTAAGGGTAATATTTAAGTCGGCAGCACCTGACCTGGCTTATAGTTACAGAGCCGCCAAGTGTCCGGCTAGGCTAGGCCTGAGGCCATGAGGACTGCGTGTTCTTGCTGCTGTTCTGCTCAGGCCACTGGCTCAGGTTGCCAGAGACACTGCCCTGCCACCAGAGATGACAGGGTGGGAGATGGCTCTGCCTATCTACCATGCTGTCTCCACAAGTCTGGGCTGAGCCCAGACCATCTTGCCATCCACGTGGTACCTAGTAAAAATGAGACTCTAATGCTTAAAGATTATCCAAAGGCTTTATATGTTTGGTAATGCTCAAATTAACAAGATACCCACACAATTGGAAGTATTAACCAATTAACTAACCTAGATATAAGTTGTTACCCAGGACTGCTCTTGATACATGTGTGGTTCTTTATGGCTCCTACATCTCTACCCCTAGCTCCTCCTCTTCCTTCTCCTCTTCCTCTCCTCACTCTCCCTATCTCTCATACAGCCCAATCGCTGAGCTTTATACAAATGTAGTGGGATGGTATCCTGCTACAGTGATATCTTTGTTTTAAAAATATTCTAAAACAAGTAATTGTTAGATTGTTTTAACTCTTTAGGAACCTTCCAAGAGGTAATCTTGCATTTGCTATGAGTATGTTACATATAGTCACACACCCACCCTCGTAGACAAGCTGGCTTTGAAAAATGACTAGGAACACTACAACTTGAAACTTGTGTTACAGAAATAGTTATCAGGCTATTTTTATGACTAGTTCTTAAAGGATGTACAGAAAAATTTTTGATATATTTAGATTTTGCCAAGGGCTTGCCAGACCCTTCCTACATTTTTACTATTGTTTGCTGACTCCTAAAAAATCATCAACTTTAATTTAACTCTGATTCAATTTCAAAAACCCTTTCCTTTCATCATACTATCCTGCTTCTGATTAAATACTTTCTATTTGTCAATCTTTACAAAATGTTGAAATAGTTAAAACCTTCTCAGTGGCCTTATAATGTGTATAAATCTAAGCAGCTAATCACATAAAGGATATAGGATTTAAGAAAATTCATTCTGATAGCCATGAGAAAAAAATTGTAGGTCACTATGGCATGACATTAATTATTTAGCATATTATTTGGGTCAAGAGATCTGTACACAGGTAGTTATTTCATGTACTTTGAATGAAACATCTCTAAAACAGAATATTGATGGGAATGAAAGATGGTGCATTCTGTTTGTTGAAACTCCAGTTCTGTTTCATGAAAGACTTGGAGTGGCTTGTCATTTGCTCTATTAGGGACTTGAAGAAAAACTGTAGGCCAGGGAGTTGGGTTATATAATGTTTGTAGAGTCCAGATGTTCTCAAGCTTCGGTTACATTAGAGTCTAGCTGCTGAGCATTTACAATGCAGTACACTGGCTTCCACCACCAGGGTTACACTCAGCTGTCTTATGGGAAAGGATATAGTTAGCATTTTTCTAGATGGTCTTACTGATCTGGAAACTGTACTTTGAGAATCACAGGTGATGTATACGGTGTTTGTGCAGAAAGGAAAACAGACTGTGAGTGAGGTCACCCATGTGCGCCCAATAGCCAAATCCTGCTTCTTCTTTGCAAGAACCCCTAAGGCAGGTTTGTGATTCACTTAGACAAGCCATCAAGTTGTTCTTATCCTGAAGATGGATTGGTGGTCGTTATCTGTCTATAATACAATCCTCAAAGACTTGAATTAATCTTCATTCTAGGTGTTCAGAACACTTTGATTGAAATTCACCCAGCTTTATTCCATTATACTATCATCCATTTCTAAGCATACCTCTCCTATATATTTAAACATACGCTTCTAAAAATAATTTCTAAAGAAAACATTAGGAAATTAAATTCAGTACCTAGTAAATATGTCATAAGCAAGGAAGGTTCCTCTGCTTTGGAATTATGAGGATGATATAACATCATAAAATATATTAATTAAATTTAAGATGATAGCAATGGTATTAATGAGAATAGCACAGTAATTTAAATACATGGAGAAATATTTGGCGTTGCCAACATTTGAAAGTAACACTAGAGTGTAATACTTTTATCTTGAAAAGGGTAAGTTACCAAAATCTCACAAGAAGTGTTATGCTTATGTAGTTTAAGGATGAAATAATGATAAGGATTATGATTGCTTTTGTTTATTATTATTATAGGAGAGACGCTATCTAGCAGAACATGCCTGTAGAATCAGGGACACAGAAGGACAGAAGAAGAATAGATTGAAGTTTTCCTATGTATTGAAAAATCCACAGGGTTCTAAAAGCAAGTTATTCTAACTAAAAGTGATTTTACCAGGTTTGTTAAGGAGAAAACGACAAACACAAATCTCATTAAACTTTCTCTATGATCAGCAACTAAGATACACGGTCAAAAGCTTGCTATATTCCATAGCTACAAGTGACAGCTAAGAATATGATGCAAATTTATTTAATGTCTTTATGGGAAAGTGGATAAAATGTCATTCAAGTCTATAAAATAAAGACCTGACTAAATTATCACTATCATATTCAAGTCCAGGTAGACTTAATAATATAATGATGCAATTTTCTCTTAAGTTGTTCCATAAGTCCAGTGTAATTCCACTTAAAACTCAAGCAGGAGTTTTCACGGAACTAATGTTCAAGTTGTTCTATAAGCCACGTGTAAGTATGAAGAGCCCAAAATAGCCAAAATCATGCTAGAAAATACAAACCGAGCACAAAGAGCCTTGCCCTACCAGCTATCATGTCATATCCTAAATGAATAAGAAAGTGTAGCTTTGGTACAAAATGGGCACATAGACCTGTTCAGTGAAACTGTAAGTAGTTGTGCTATGTGATACAGAAAATTAACTCATGGTAAGGTTGGCATTAGAAATCAGTGGAACTAGTGGATAAGCCAGTCAATAAGTAGGGTGTAGATAACTGATTCCCAACAGAGAAACATCAAGATGATACTTCATCTTCATGGCAAGCAGGAAAATATATTGCTATAAATATAAAAGCATAAATGTATGAAGATTTGGAAAAAACAGGGTAAATAGCTTTACAATCTAGAAGTGTGAACATTTCTTAAACAGTACCAGGAAGAAATGTGGATGGTAAATTACATATTAATAAATTATATTATGGCTTAATTTAAAACTTATGCTTAACAAAAGACAGAGTAAAAGGCAAGCCTTTTACTATGAGAAATACTGAAAGTTCATGCTGTGAACTATGTATTGATGTATAAATTGTATAACATGGTCCTACACATCAGTAAGGAAAAGACAATCCATACAGGAATAAGCAACTGTCAGATAACGAAACCAAAGTGCATTACAAGCATATCTAAGCACCTGTAGCCACACTAGAATATTCAAAGACTAAAAATGTTGTTGAGATATGACTTCAAACCACCAGAGTAGAAAAAAATCAATAGCTCTGGTGATATTAACATGTTGGCAAAGAGGAGAGAAAGTGTTGCTGGAAATGTAAACTGGGGCTGGTCATCTTCAGACATCCTGGCACTGAAGTTAAGTCTGACATTTGACCTAGTAATTATCTAGCTATCATAGTACTTTAAAGAAACCATCGAACAAGTTCACATTGATATAGTGACTAGAAAATACACTGCTTGTAATGTTAAAAATTTAAGAAAAATCAAACCGAGTAGGCAAATATATATATTGTGTGGTCTCTGCATAAAAATATGATCCTCCAGTGGAGCAAAACAATGTAGAGCTACAGGTAATGACAGTGAACCCTGTAGCTATTATCCTGAATGAGAATCTGAGCCTATAGGGTAGTATTAAGAATAATATTGCTTATAGGTTTACAAGCATCCAAAATAATATAGAATATTTCATGCACAAATCCATAGAGTATTGGGATATCCATAGAAAATTGTGAATATTCAAATATGGCTTGGTATAATTATTTCTGGAAGGGAACGTAGGACGTTCTCTACAAGGACATTATCTATGCCTCTAATGTTTTCCTTTCTCAAAAGCATCTGAAACAAATGAACTACAATGATAGCAATTAATAAATACTAAATTATCTGTCAGTGTATAGATACTTACTGCTCTATCTGCCCTTTGAAGTATTTCCCAATCAAAGAGCTACCCCAGATATACTGAGGCTCAATTTTATTTCAATGAGTTCTTAGGTTCTCTGCTCACAATGAGGCTGAAGTTTCAGACTCAACAGAATTCTGTGACCACAGAGCATAACTTCTCAGATCTGGGGGGACGGATACCCAGACTGTGAATGTTAAATGCTGAAATACCAAGACTGAACTGTAGAAGAACAAAGCCAGATGGGAACTTAGAGAACAAAAAGGGAAACTAAAGCTTAAGATAGATAGATAGATAGATAGATAGATAGATAGATAGATAGATAGATGATAGATAGATAGATAGAAAGATAGATCGAAAGATAGATCGAAAGATAGGCAGACCAATCAACTGTCCAACAGCTGCTTGGAAAAGAAATCAGTGAAATATAAGATTTGCTCTCCCCTACTGAAAGCAGAGAGTGGCTTTTGTCTTCTTGAAAGATCCTCTGTCTATATCAACAGTGGTGGGTAGGGAAAGCCCACAGGTTAATAGAAATGAAAACAAAACAAATCTTGCCTACACAAAGGAAAGAGAATCCTCTACAAAATGTCTGCATCATCCTAGCACAACCCTCAGCTCCCCAAGCAGCTTTTCCATCTTTGACCTTCATGTTGGGAACCTCTGTAAAGCAGTTACACACAGCTCTGCAAATGTTAGAGTGACATTTGGACTCCGCTTGTGCGATCTGCTTGCCTGTTAGGATGAGCTTCCCTGGGGGCATGCCAAGCTCCAGCAGGTCCATATGAGCCTTGCTGCCCTCACCTCCCAGAGCTAGCAATAACATTTACCAGCTACAGTGTTCTCCATTTTCAAATATTTCCTCTGGCCCACGTGCCACTGATAGTCCTGTTCATCTATAGACTGGGACCTAAGGAGTGTGGTCTGGAGAGGAAAGAACACTAATTTAAATTTTTCTAACATTTACCTTTCATTAAAAATTTTTCTTGGGTTTTAATATATCTCCCCCGTAGGATTCTGATATATTTGAGCAAAATTAATTACTCAAATTTCATACCTGAGGGTGAAGGGAGGACATACCTTTTACAATGTCCATATCATAGGAAACTCAAGCAAATGCCCATGGGTGAAAAAAGTCTTTACTGTATCTTTGTGGCATTCTTAAAAAGTCAGACTGAGTGGGGAGCTCTGCAGTTATAAATGTAAATGTGTGGATTGGAGCTAGCTGTGCTCATTGTAAGATACAAATAGGCATGAAGATCTTAGATCTATACATGTTTTGCTTCATTTACTGCATCTCTTCAGCCTGAGAGAATGTATGCAACAGAGTATCTGGTCAGAAGCCTAAGTCAAGTTTGAGATACCCTTACTTTATCAAGAAAGAAACTGAGGGTGGGACTGGAAAGATGGTTCAGTATGTCAAGTACAAGTATAAGGGTCTGAGTTTAGATTCGAAGAACCTACATAAAGACAGACATAGGAATGAATGTCCATATTCCAAAGGCCCCCCTGTAGCAAGATGGGAGACTTTGTCAGGATAATTATCAGAAGCTTATGGAGCAGCTACCATGGAGACTCAGCATCCAACAAGAAACCTATCTTAAGACAAGAGAAGACTACAAGGTTGATCTCTGAGTTCTACATGTTACTGTAGTATGATATACACACACACACACACACACACACACACACACACGTACACAGGTATACACATGAACAGTATTAGAGCAATCAACTGAGGCTCAAAAAGTTAAATATCTTATCCACTCAAAAGCTAATATGTACCTCAGGCACACAGGTGGAGCGTTAGTTTTATTGCTATAATCTATATTTAAAGAGGTACAATGCATATCGGAAACCTAAGTACTGTCGGGAGAAGTTAAAAAAAAATGGGTAAGAACACACTAGAGTTCCATTGACGAATGTTAGATGAATGAAGAGGGAAATGCATTTCAGTTGGGCCAGTGCCTTAGTAGCACATGCTCCAGATGAAATCCAATGATGAATGCTGAAATTTATGTGTGAAAATGTTGAAAAGATATAAGATTGTCAGAAGCTCCAAGTATCTCCTACAAGTGACTTTCCAATTATAGTGAAAACACAGAAGTCTAAGGCTGAAGAGACATCGTAGAAACCAGCTTTCTAAATAATCAAAAAATCTTCACTAGGATCAGAGTGCACAAGATCCTGAGCTCACCAATACAGTGGACCTGAAGGGGCAATGCTCATAGTATTCCTGTCAAAACCCATAACCTCATTCCAACCCTGAGAAAACACTGGGCACATTAGACCTGAGGACATTTGATAAAATGAATCTCCTTTTTAAAAAGAATAAAAGGCAAGGAAAGACTGAGAAACTTATGAACTGGGGCGACAGAGAAATAACAAATCAGTACAACATAGGCGGAACCAATGTAATTAAAGAAAACATATAATAATTTAAGACTCACCATGAAAGTCAAATGAAATCAAATAGAACATGACTGAGGAGAAAGGCTCTTATGTAGGTCATGGCAGAAGATCTTCTGAGATGATAGTGAAGTTATTGGGTCAAAGTCTGATTGAGAGGAAGTCCCTGGAGGGGACAATTCTACAGGAAAAAATAGGGTTGCTTATTTCCTGAATGTAAGAACAGATTGGTATGTGTCTGTTTGAGAAACTAAAAGGCCAGCATTCTGGGCTGTATGGGATGATGGAAGAATGATCAAAGAGGAACATTCAAGTATAGTCACTGGGTGGCATTAAGCCTAAATGGCCACTTTCATGTAAAAGGTACTATTAGTAACCATTACCTGAGAATGTAGGAAGTGGATTGGATTGCCTAGGACAAATGTGATGAATGTGACCATTCTATAGAAAGGAAATAATTCGTGTAGGATTTTGTGAGCCAGCAAAGAAGTATGTATTTATTCTGAGTGCATTAGAAAGGCATGGAAAACTATAGCAGGGAAGGAAATAGTGTTTCTTGCTGCCATGGGAATGAATAGACTATTGGGCAAAAAGGATGAAAGTAGACAGAGCACTTGACTAAGACTTAGAGTGCAAAGGCTGGATGGTCTTGTTATGTTAGGAGACAGTAGGGTTAGGGAGCATTGTTTATTCCTACCAGAGAGGTAGAGGAAAGTCTATACAAATGGAGAAACCTGCACAAAGTCACAGGAGACAGGACTCAGTATGAGATTCCGTAGTAGATTCAGAGGGAAGGACTAACAGCTGGCATAGGTGTTCTAGGTGTTCTAGTTGGAGATGTGCTCATGAGCCTGCTCACCTCGAAGGTAAAGAGTCCAGCACTAAGTTGTTGGAACCATGATGCCTTTGAAAGAACTTGCTTTGAAGAGTGAAATATTTGATTTGTCTTCAAAACTTGACTGGAGCCCAAGTATAGGAGGAAAGTTTAAAAAGCTCAAGTGAGAAGCCAAAACCAACTGAAAATAGAGACACCTTCTGCTACTTAGAAAAATAAACAAGGAACCAGAAACACTACAGAGGCGGTACCATAAGGTGAGGGAACTTTTCACTGGAAACTGTCCACCCATTCATCAGACACACCCTGGGTTGTCAAGGGTGCATGATGTAATTAATTGTTGACTCAAGGGCTGCTGAACAGGGTCGCTGAGCCATAAAGACAGCTCCAAGAGGAAGACTTCAGAGACATATTAGTGTCACGGACCCTGTGCATTTCCCTTCCACTCCAGTGCTCCTGTTAGACCACTCATTTCTAAATTTTAGCAGTCTCTTTCTGACTAGTGTGTCCACATGCAATTTTGGCCAGCTGAACATGGTGGCTGAGCCAGATAGCTCCTTCCCTGCAGACATATAAACCCATCAGCCGTGGGCTGGTAATATAATTTACAGTACACTTGGCCAGCCCTATAAAACAACTCTCTGTTTCCAGGGAAATAGAGCCCTGACAAGAAGAGATGTTTATGGCTTAATTTTCTCTGTGTTCTCCACTGTTTCTGTAGCAGCAGCAGCCTGTGCATAATGCATCCTAGTCACCTGCCAAACGGTTACAACTTTGTTGTCATTGTGTTTGGCAAGATAAGTGCAACATCAGGCTTTGCTTAATATCCACCCTAGATCCCATTACTTTAGGCTGTGATGGCCATCCTTACGACCACGCTCCTTCATCCTTAGGACACAGGAATTCAGATATGTGACCTATGGTTTTCCTCTTCATGGAATTATCTGTTATTTTATACTGTTGTAAGTAAAGTTCCTATAAAACAGTACTGAAAGCTTGAGATGTGACTCTAGAAATAAGCCATTCCCTGTATATACAGACAGTTACCTCCCCGCTCACTTTTTCTTAGCCTTTTCCTGCATGGTATATGATAATAGCCCTTTTATTTATGTCATTAGGATAGCAAAGTTTCTTTTAATAAGCAATTCCCCAATGCGACTACAGCTAAAACTGAAGCCTCATAAAGTCAAAAAACTTGTTTTATTCATTCCTGGATCCAGAGCATCTAAAGCAGAGCTTGGAAATTTAGAACTATGTACTGGGTAAATAAGTACAAATAGTGACATACTAAATTTACTCTGATAATTGAAGACTAATGCTGTAGGTGATGGTTTGCCAAGATGGGAATATTATGTTGAGTGTTGGCCAAGGGGTTGATATATCAACCCTGTGACATAACATAGAAAGTAATATTCATTCTAACATCATTCTGCATTGCAAAGCCTTCCATTTGAGGGACAGTTTATTAACCTGGTGACTCTCAATTCTGCTGTTCACAAATAGAAAGTTGTGAAGGTTCCCCACAGTAATTCTGTTTTGCTTCCAGCTACATTCACTAAATGGTAGATATTGTATTTTGTGTGCCACGTGGGTTATCTATGATGTCTGGTCTGGTCAAAAATCTTTTGTGTTTCCATTTTATAGCTAACTGTTAAAGATTGAGAATATCATATGTATATAGCATAGTAAGTATGCGTGTACAACCCAATCTTTAGGTGTATTTTGTATAGACTTCACTGAATTCATCTGTTTGGGAATATAATTGATTTTATACAAACTGTAAATAATATCATTTTGGAAGTTGCATCTCCAGGGCTGTGAGTACAATTTCTACCATCATTGTGAAGGTAATGGAAAATGGGAGAAGCCAAGTTTACAATACCTCAATTCTGAAAAGAAAGAATTTACAATATTGAAGTTTACTGTAGATTTATTTCCTCAGAGGTAAAATAGAAGATTTGAATTCAGGTTGTGTGTGTGTGTGTGTGTGTGTGTGTGTATGTGTGTGTGTGTGTATTCAACTGTAGATCTACATGTGTGAAAGTGTGTCTATGTATAGATGTACATGTGCACAAATATGTTTGTGTATATTTGTGTGTGTGTGTGTATGTGTGATGTGTGTAGTTGTGTGTGGTGGCTGGAGAACAATCTTGAGTGTAATTGCTCAGATACTTTGCAGTTTGATTTTAGATTTATTTCATTCTTGCTTACATGTGTATGTCTGTAGGGGCTAGATACTCTGGAGTTAACATAATAGGTAGTTGTAAGCCACAACCAGAATTGGATATTGGAAACCAAATTCAGATCTTTCGCAAGAACAGCCTTAAACCCTGAGCTATCTAGTCCCTTACTTTGCTCTTTGGCCAGGACTTCTCACTTGCCTGGAATTTAACAAGTAGGGTAGATTGCCTAGATAGTGAGCCTCAGGATGCACCTATCCCTGCTTCCTTGGTGTTAGGATTACATGGACATGTCACCATGCTTTGGTTATACTTGTATGCATATACAATCTCTGCATACATCTACATGCTATGTGGATGCTGACATTTGGACTTTGACCCTCATGCTGGGATGACCAGCACATTACTAACTGAGCTATCTCCCTGGCCTGAATGCTAGGAAATTTTAAGTTTCTTTCCACTCCAAAATTCAGTACAATTTAGAGCAAGTAATTGGAGGGCTTTTGTGCTATATTGTTTTCCTGATAAAATTACATGAGATTGGTTGGTTGAATATACTATGCTCATGGCTGATATAAGCCATATTTACCATCAAAGATAAGAGTAAATGATGTACCTCCAGGGTTATGGAGTTCACCCTGTCATTATTGTGAAAGTAGAACCATTGTCTAGAGGATTGGACAACAGAAGAAAGCAGAATATCCACTTGATTTCTCCATTTAATCAAAATAGACTTCTTAATGAGGAAGAAGGCAAGAAATCACAAAAATTGACCTTCTCGTCTTACAGGGCACTTCACAATTTGCAAAACTCTTTCAAACATATTTTCTTATTTGATTTTCGAACATTGTTCAGGATTGTTCAGAAGAGGGGTCAGGGAAATGTGACTTTCTT
Organism: Grammomys surdaster; assembly: GCF_004785775.1. NCBI lineage: Eukaryota > Metazoa > Chordata > Mammalia > Rodentia > Muridae > Grammomys > Grammomys surdaster. Next base: position 20,813 of record NW_021613728.1, on the reverse strand, counting down.
GCAGAGCTGAGGGTGGATCAAGGGGTTCTTGGCATGTATGATTTTTCTCAAGATTCCATTCTACATTCAGCATGAAAGTATTGTATATGGAAGAAATGGGCCTATCTCTAGGCACCCAAAATTAAAATATGTGCATACATACATTCACATACAACTGAATTGAGTTTACCATTAATATCAAAATACTGTTTGAGTATTTTCATATTCATATTTCAGGGTTCTCTGGTAACTCAAAACATTCTCCACTCTCCAGGCTACTTTACTCAGCTTTGAACTGTGAAAAGTCTCCCAGAATAGATTTTATTAACAGATGTTCTGGCTTTCTTTATTCTGTTTGAGTATAACCAAAGGGAAGCATTCTTGAGAAAGAAAGACAGAAATGAAATATGGTTCTTTCCCTGAGGAAAGCTGGAGACTGGTTTGCTTCTTCTTTTTTTTTTTTTTTACTGGATATTTTATTTGTTTACATTTCAAATATTATCCACTTTCTAGGTGCTCCCTCGGAAATCCCCTATCCTGTCCCCTCTCCCCCTGCTTCTGTGAAGATGTTCCCTTATCCACCTACCTACTCCCACCTCCCTGCCCTTGAATTTCCCTACACTGGGGCACTGAGCCTTCACAAAACCAATGGACTCTCCTCCCATTGATGCCTGACAAGGCCATCCTCTGCTACATATACAGCTGGAGCCATGGGTCCCTCCATATGTACTCCTTGGTTGGTGGTTTAGTCCCTGGGATTTCTGGGGGATCTTTTTGGTTGATATTGTGGTTCTTCCTATGGGGATCCAAACCCCTTCAGCTCCTTCAGTCCTTTCTCTAACTCCTCCATTGAGGACCCTGTGCTTGCTTCTTAACACTAGGGTATTATTTATGAGAAGTTGCACTCTTTGTCCTTCACACACTGCTGTTTCTTCTAGGTTCTGGTAATTGATATTTTCCTTTCCCTATCATATCTAGAAGTAGTAAAGATGTTCTTGAATAGTGTGTGTGTGTGTGTGTGTGTGTGTGTGTGTGTGTGTGTATCATAGGAAGATTCATTATTCCCTACCTATACTTTGAAAATATTACCTTAATAAAACCTTCATTAAATGTCAAAATTAGAGAGAGCTGCTTCCTTTAGCATCCGGACGAGTTGGAGCTATTATTATACATTATGAGTAAGAAAACTTAGGCCCAATAGGATTCCACAGTTAAGTAACTTACCAAGTCATAACTCTACTACCACACCTCCTATGCTCACAGAGGCCACACTCCAAGCCTTGATCTGCAAGTCCATGTGGGTGATGCCCACTTTGCAGCATGAAGTTCTCTTGAACTGACTCAGAGCTAGGGCAATCACTGAATCATCCTGAAGCATGTGATTGTCATTTATAAAGGTCATGCTTTGAGATTTCATAACATGCTTACAAACAAAAGCAAGAGCATCTGTAAGAAAATTGAGTAACATTTCTTCTGCTCCCTCATCCCATAAATCTGTCTTTCCTGCACCAGCTGAGTTAGCGTAATAAAAACAATTCAGATCGTGTCACCAGCTGTCTAAAAAGATCCTGTATGTGAATTGATATAAAACACACCCCTGCTATGTTTATAAGGCTTTATATAATAGACCTTCTGTATGTCCTCTAATGTTAACTCTCACCACAGTAATCTATTTGTTGTAGCTCGGTGCTTCTCAGTTAGAGTGATTTTCCCCACACTGGGCAACATCTGCAGACAATTTTGGCCATTGGGACAACAGAAGGTGCCATAGGCATCTCATAAACAGAAGCCATGGATATTTCTAACCATCCTATAATGCTCACATAATCTACTCAACAATCAATCTCTTCATAATAGCAAGCATCTTGCTGTTGAGAGCCCTCTTTTCCAGTCTATTATTACGTGTTTTCTTAACATATCCCTTAAGTTGGTAGAACACTGTTCACCATACTCTGTGCCAAGCACTGTGGTCAGTATGTTCACCTCCATGACCCAGTCCTCTCTGGGCTTCCAGAGACTCTGTGACTCATTTCCTTTTCATCACTGAACACAGGTTACATATTCAGACATCTCTAGAGAAATGGCAAGGTGACTGTGCTGAATCCCCATCATCTGTTCTCCAGTCTTCAAGCTTAGAAAATTACCACCAAATTATGCATGTTGCGACTGGACCCCAAGGGTTATCAAGTCATTGATGGATTCAAAAGCACATTGTTGGGCAGTGTTGTTGGTTGCTTTCTCTTGCATTTCGGTACCATGAGAGCTAGTCCTCCTAAAGAGGACATTCAGGTCAGTTTGAGATCAGGAACCTCTTCTGGGTCCTGTTTCTGAAATGGATGCTGTCTTTAGCAATAGGGACTTCTCTTCTACTCTGGAGCTAACCAAGGTCAGCAGCAATACCTATGTATTTCAGGAGTCTCTTGGGCATCCCTTATCAATGACTCAAAAGAAGACTAATCAAAGAAACTTCTCTTGCAACAGATGGAGATCACTACAGAAAACTGCAAACAATGAAAATACAGAGTTGTAGAGCTCAGTCCCAACACATCAACAAAACAATCTCACCCCTAAGGCTCAGGGAACATTGCCAAAGAGGGGTAGAAAAGATTTTAAGAGTCAGAGGGCCATGGAGTTTCCTGTGAGATTGTGTCTGTTAGTAATATCGGAATTACTAGAATAGAATGTTCCATTATAGGAGTGTAAATACAGAATTGACACTCATAAAGACTCACCAACATGACTGCCTAAACCTGAGCTGAAAAAGATTTATATCAATGGACATGTAAATGGGAAAAGCCATGAGATCCCAACTTGATACAAAGAACTATCGGCAACTGATGAAAGCTGGAGGTGATAAAAAAAAAGTGGTGCTCCCCATGTAAAAGTTGAATTGACTATCCAGTGCCAAAACAGGCAGATCTGAAAATGTGTGTGTGTGAGTGTGTGTAACATTATAGAGACTTAATAAATTATAGTCAGTAATATATATATGTATATATATATACATACACACATACACACACATATATATATATTCATATACATATGCATGCACTAACAAATAGTACACATAGATGTCATAAATTTGAAGCAAAGTGGGATGGGTATATGTGAGGGATTGGAAGGGAAAAAGGAAGGCAGAAACATAACTATATTATAATCTCAAAAAGAAATCACTCATAAGCCAGAGCTTTTCTATCCCACATTCCATTTGTTCCTTTCTAAATTTTAAAAGCATGGGACAGAAGATACTTGCTATTTTAATGAGAAATATCAATCAAAATTCATATCATCCATTTCATGTTCTTTACAATGACCTACAATATGACTGAGTGCCAGGACTCTATCAAGCTGAGAATGTGAAACCTTAGTTCTGCATCTTGTCCACTAGAGGGAGGACATTGTTCCTCATCCACTTTGTTGAGTTTCCAGATTTGTTGGCCACTGTTGGGTCTGTTCAAATTGGAGATATGTTCTCCTGCTGTTGCAAAATGCAGATTTAGAAGCTGGCAGGCATTCCTGCATAGATTTTCACAATGTTTAAGATCAGCCCAGTTTTGATAGAGAGTAATTTGTGTATGTTGGAGTATTTTTCAGAAACACAAAAAAATACTTTTAAGAAGTATGTGAAGCCATGTCTGGGAAAGGCAGGGGCAGAGGTGTCTTCAAGGGACTAAACAAGAAGACGGAAGAAGTAACTGGTTGTTTAGTGGCATTTTGCTTACAGGGTTACCATAAAAGTTTCTTCTTTGCATGGAAAATGGCAGACAGCCTGGTGCTAGGAAAAGAAGTCATTTTACATGCTAAAGACAAAATGAGAACAGAAAGTCTGCATCATGAATAAACACAGCAAAGTGCTCACAATACTGTGTCATCCACATGGTAGTGATACCATATCCATTGTTTAGTTCCTCTTTCTTAACACTGCTTGCCTGTTCTTCAAGACCATACAAGATAGAATGGAGCCATCCTCTAATGTCTATAGGTAAGAACCTCTGAACTGTTTCACTTAGCCTATTTTCCCTAAAATCTCCAATTTGTATTAGAACTTCACAGCAAATGTGATTAAATTTTAATTGAAAATAAAATCAATTTTTAAAAGCAAACTTTGTCATTTCTAAAACACCAACTTACAGTGTGGCTGAAATGGTTACAACTATAATTTTGAAAATTATTCCTGGAGTCTTTAGAGTCCCTGTGCACTAATTAAAGAAAATAAGAATGAGAAGACAGAAGGGCAGGAAATTCCTCCTTCCAATGAAGGATCATTCTAAAAAACTCATGTTTAACTTCAAACAAGAAAAAGACAAAACCTATTGTCATACATTGGAAAAGTGGGATGCTGCCAGACGATTCTGAAGAAAGGAGAGAGGAATGGCCAGGTATCATGAAGCTGTGTCAAGTCCTTTTTTTGCTTGTAGTAGACTATGTGGTTGATAAACATGCTAAGGCTTGTCCCTGTGATGACTGTATATAGGAACTAAAGCAAATTTACATATAAATTTCCTGTTCTATCTTTAACTGAAGATTTGTGGAAATGACTCTGGAAAAGAAATATATAACAAAATGTGTAGATTGTGGGATTTGAATCAAGAGAAGTTTACCAGCATTTGATAATCCTAAGATATCCCCTGTTTAGACTCGGAATTCACCCTGTATGGGACATGGATCCTTACAAAGGAAGAACTTAACTACAAATGGTCACCCAACATAGTCCAGACTGTAACTGGAGGTTACATGAAACTTTTTGAATGAGCTATTAATTTCTTCCTCTTACTCCTTCCTTCCTTCTGCCATCTCTCAAGCTCTAGCAAAACAAAATAAAACAAGAATTAAATCACAAAACTTAGTATACTATCCACTGAGCTATAGAAGGTATAAGGAATCCATAAGTCACCCAAAGCTGTTTTAGAAAAAGTAGGAACTCTAGGCAGGGCCTGCTGGAAATAATCAAGAAAAATGCTGAAGACACAATAAAATAATGGAGAATATAAAACAAAGGAAAGTAGCTTAGTAGTGTAAATGATTTCACCTACCATAATGCATATAAACAGAAAAGCCTTACAAAACAATCTTCTCTAACATATTCATAGAATAGAAAACCTTAAAAAATTGAATTGTAGCACAGTAATTTGCAGGTAACATTCTAAACACTGAATCTGAGTGAAAGAAAAATAGAGATTGTAGGCTGAAGGCAGTAGTGAGTGAAAAATGCATGCCCATATAACTAACATGAAATGCTTCACAACAAAGTCAGGCAAAAACCAGTCTAGTTAATAAAGCCTTGGCAGAGAGAAAATGTTGGAGTCACCACAGTGAAGACTAGTAGAAAGCAGTGTGAGAGATGAATAGCATCATAGAGAGACTGAGAGACCCAGAATACAGAAGTATAATTCCACCTTAAAGCAGAGGTGGAAAGACTCAGAAGGTAAAAACACTGTGTAAGCTTGACAACCTAAGTCTAATTTCTGGAACAAGCATAAAGGTGGAAGGAGAAAACCAACTCCACAAAGTTATGTTTTGTCTTCCACAACTGTTCTTAGGCATACATGCAACCACTCATAAAGATACACGATATATACATACATACATACATACATACATACATACATACATACATTTATTCATACATACATACATACATACATACATACTAGCACTCAGGAAGCTAAGGAATGAGGAATGCCATAGATTTTAAGCCAGTGTGAACTCCATAGTGAGTTTGGAACTAGCTTGGTCTACAGACTAAGACTTAGTTGGAGAGAGAAGTTAGAGTGTAAGGAGAACATTTTAACAAAGAAACCATCCCAAAGTATCCATTGGAATTTTTTTTGAGCATAAGAACTGATTGTATAGTTGGGGATTTAGCTTAGTGGTAGACTGCTTACCTATAATACTTAATAAACTGTGTTTGATCCTTAGTACTAGATTTAAAAACAATAACAACAACAACACCTGAACTGAAGGTCAAAATGACATTTTGAATAGTATACATATTTGAGACACTTACTGATTTTACTATTGCATTAAAATAATATTTGTTATGTAAATGGAAATAATTAAATTACTTACTACTATTGCTGAAATTATATAACCATAAGTATAATAAATTAATGATTGTTAAGTTTCTTATATAATAAATATGGGAAATTAACTATTCAAAATAATGAGAAATCAGAAAATAACCCAGAAGAGAAATTCATAAATAGATATTCATGTACCTAAGTAATTGATGAGTATGTGTGAGTTCCAGTTTTAAGAGACATTTAATTAAAAGATGAAAGATATAAACTATATCTTGAAATGGAAATATTGTACTTGAAAATCTTGGTGAGAATAAGGAAATTATTTATATACACACCATACATGTAACTTTATGCATTATAAATATAAATAAAATATATGCACATGTCAGAGGTTCCAACCCATGCTCAGTCTGAATATGATAATCATTATCACCTTGACTAGTTTGAAGTTACCTAGGAGACACACCTAGTGGTATGTCTTGAAGGGCATATCCAGAGAGGTCTAATTGAGGAAGGAAACCTACCTTCAGTGAGGGCAATGATATTGTAATTGCTAAATAAAAAGGAAAAAAGAAGAAAGAACGCTGAGCCCCAGTATTCATCTCTAACTGCATCTGACTGTGGTTGTCATGTGGCCAAATGCTTCATGTTCTGCCACTATGCCTTCTTTTCTATAAAGAACCACATCACTTAAAATCACAAGTCAACTAATACTTTCTTAAGTTGCTCATATCAAATATTGTATCACAATAAGAAAAAAAAAAAGCAGTGCACTGAATAACTTTCCAGGTGGACTCTAAGATGCCTAACCTGCCGTGTTTTCTGTTCGAGTTTCTTATTGCAAAAGCTAAATGAGAAGTCAGCAATGGGAAAGACACATGAAGAGTAACATGTTACCAAGAATTTCTTTGTTCATATTTGAGTCATAAGAGTCTAATTTCTCCATCAACATTATGTGACAACATACAGTAGTTGGTATGACAGTACATGGAAATACAACCTATACAAAATGCTGACATCCAGAGATGCTCATCTGGAGTTCAGGGTTTTTGTGGACCGTCAGCCATAAAGATGCAACTGACTTCAGTTAGTTATATTCCAGACCCCGAGGAAAGCAGCAATTTCCTACTGGTCACCTTGCCTGTCATCCACATTAATCAACTGACAACGTGCACCTGAGTCTTGAGTGTGCTCATTCATCCACCACTCAGAAAATTCTCTGAGGACAGTGCAGGTCAGTCACCACAATAGACTGCTGTTTTAGGGTGCAGAGTTTGAGTCACCCCATTTCATTTACAACATGTGCATCAAATAACAAAATCATAACCAGCATTCAGGGGTGAAGGAGGTAACCTAAGAGAATGATGTTCTTCTTTTACATTGCCTCTAATTGGAAGCTGGGTTCAAGCAATGTCATCAATCTTCCCACATTTTTAATAATACCTTTTGTAGATTTTAGTGAATTCTCTTGGGAAATAATACCTCTTAAAGTACATCATTTAAAATTCACATTTTGAAAATTGTGTTCACTCCAGGAAGATTAAAGTTCACTTTAATTAAAATAGAACATACATACTTCCATCTTTAAATGAGTTCCTGTTTATACTTCTGTATGCTTATATGCTTAGAAAAGCATCTTGAATAGCTCACCATATTGTTAAAGATGGTTGTATCTTGGTGCTGTGATTTGGAAGGTTTATGTATTTTTCTTACCTGTGTCTATATCTGTTCTTTTAGATTACAAAAATACTATGAACTATTTAAAAAATAAAATTCTTAATTTTATTTTTATTTAAAAGGGATTGGAAAATAAAAATTTTGAGGAACTCATAATCTTCACATTAGCTTCCCACATGCTGTGGAGAGTTTGTTTTCACTTTCAAGGAATTCAAGATTTGTATTGATGAAAGAAACTCACAAAGTCGAACCATTTTCTTTGTAGATTGTTTAACACAAGGATCGCAGAGAACACATTTTAACTTCTATCACAATGTTCAATATTCCTATGCCAAACCCCTTTATCTAACTTGAGGAAAGGAAGTTCTGACTATGGGGGTATAGCTATCTTTCTGACTAGAAGAACAGAGTGTGAAACAAAGCTTGAAAAATGTAACAGCCAGATAAAAGTAAAATAATATGAAAATAAGATAAAAGTTGCTGCTAATATTATTCATGCCAGTTGAAAAACACAAATGGATCTACCATAACAAATGAAAGTAAGAAAAATTTTCTATGGAAAAACATTTGAAACATCTATAAGAGGCTTTGGAATGGCTAGATGAGGAGCTTATAAGACATGTAAAATATGAAAATTTAAATTCTTAAAATCTCCAAAAATTGCTACAAGGTAAAATATCTGATGAATATTTTGTTGAGATATCTACTAGGAGTTCAGTTGGTAAAATGCTTGACTTGGATAGATGATTAGCTGAGTTTACATCTCTAGTTTTCATATATAAAAGCTGGGGATGGCAGTGATCTTCTGTAACCCCAGCTGGGATTGTGGATATTGTGATTTGGAAGGTTTATACACTGTGGAAGATGGAAGAGGATAGAGACAAGAGGCTTCCTGGAGCTCACTGGACAGCCAGTCTACACAAACCAGTGAGCTCCAAGTCAAGTGAGCTGACTTGTCTCAAGAAAATCAAGCAAAAAGTAATAAGGACATTTGATGTCAACATCTAGATTTCATGCTCATGCACACACATATAAGTCAGCTGCATATGTACACAATCACATATTAAGAGAGAGAAAGCGATACTCTAATTCTTAATAGCAAGAGTCAGGATGTGTAAACCACAATTTGCTTGTGCCTTGTTATCGAAGCTTTATTCCAGATGGCTGTACTAAGAAGACTTGACAATGATTCTCTTCTCTGTCAGTTTCTAAGATTACAGCTTTATCCCAGAAGTGATTACTATTGGAACCTTTTAACTTTCTCCAGCTTTTTTGTTGCAAAATCAGCATCTTTGGTAGTCACAACCAATAAGATGGGACTACCAGCATCTCTTCAAAAATATGTATCTCAATTCCAGAAAGCCAGTACTACCAGGGATACAACTGGCTTTGAACCAGCTTACTCATGAGAAAGATGTTCTATGTAAGTAGAGCAAGCTTAGAAGACCAGCATTTATTTCAGTGATTTTCAACCTTCCTAATTCTGTGACCCTTTAATAATATAGTTCCTCATGTTGTGGTGACCCCAACCATAAAATTATTTCACTGCTATTCCATAACTTTAATGACTTTTGCTACTGTACTGAATCATAATGTAAACATCTGACACCCAGGTACCCCCTTTTGGGGGGTTATGACCCACAGGCTGAGAACCTCTGATCCACTGTCCTTTTAGCATCTACTTCTTCAAAGGAAGCCTCATTTGTAAATAATTACGTTAATTCTGCAAGAAATTGGGCAAGAGCAGAAAGAATCTTTTTTCCTTGGAATGTGAAGATAGAAGGGGAGACAGTACCTGAGACAGAGCTTAGAAAAAACTATGGATAAGAACTTTTGTAAAACATCAAAGTTTTTGGTGAAAAATAGCTCAAAATCAGCAGACCCTCTATAGGACCACAAAGAGTGAGCAAAGTGACAGAGTATCCAGAAGTTCATTATAAAGTAGTGGATATCTGATGGATTAAAAGCCTTGGAATAGTGCTGAGTTATACTCTTCCCTTAGCTGTTAGTGTCCATTAGCTGTTGTAGACCCAACCCAGGATAATTAGAATAGGACATAGGCACAACTCAATATATTCTCAGGACTCCCTATTGGCTTGTAGCACTTAAGAATGATCTTTTTGGCTAAAATTAATAAACTGCTCTTACCCAGGGCCTACTTCTTAAACACCAGCCTTAAATATAAAACCATATTCATTTTAATGGTCAGGAAGACTAAAATCTGTGCTTATTTTTCTTTTAATCAATATGCAACCATATCAGTGACAGAAGAATCATTGCCAAGTTACTAGTCTCGGGCTAATTAAGAGACAAAATCATACACTTCCTGAAAGCAGTCTCCAAGTCACATATATCTGCTAGATAAGGGGTAAAAATCAAACATACTGAAGAGGCTTAAGTCTATATTTGAAAAGCAAGTGGCTTATATTGATCTGGGAGTAACACCTAGGGAGGCAAGCCAAACAGCAAAATGAGAAAATGTCTGAGCAGAGATATTGTAGCATACTACTAGGAGAATAGAACTTAGAATTCATTCATCCAAGTCTCTAAATGAACAAGAAGGGCTTTCATGGTTGTGGGGTCAGTATCCAGATTTGTAATAATATATTGTCAGGTGTACAAAGAAACAGTACATTGAGAATCATACCTAGAGAAAAGTACAGGCCACAGGATGACCTTTCAGGGACTGTATTGAATTTTACAAATGAAAAGTACAATGGCAATGTTATAAATGTATTTAAAGATTAAAGACAAATTAAATTTGAAAAATTTAAGGGAAACAAGATAATAGTAACTCATCAAATAGAGTCCAACTACTTAAACTGTGGATCAGGACTCCTCTCCACTAGGCTTTAAGTAACTCAGTATGACATTGTAAAAAGAAATAGCAATAGTAAAAGGTTTATGAATGAATAATGACCAAACATTAATTGAAAATTAATGATAACAAACCTAAGATGTTTCTGGAAGTACGTGTCCACATTTCATCATGGAACTTTAGTGCAACCTTGGTTCTGAACACACAGTATGTATACATCACACAGATATGTCTCTGTGCTATATTGCCTCAACAAATGCTTCCCAGAATTGCTTAACTCAAGTAGAAAGCAATTACTTATTATGATCTGAAATGTTTTTGACTGTATGCATGGGTCGCTTGCTCTTAAATATTTGACTATTTAGTTATGGAAAGCAAAATCTTTTAATAGTTTTACTAACTTTCATCATCACATATTTCTGATAAAATATAATCCAAATATATGCTAACTTGATATACTAGTATCAAATTTGATATACTAATGTCAAATTAGTTTAATTTGAATTTTACTGTATTAGAATATTTAATTTTAAAAATCACTGAGTTGGTGACTTGATTTACAAAAAAATCATTACACCAGTAATGATTGGAATTAGAACAGAATTTACTACAATTACAGAAATGGCCTTGATTGAACTACATTCATATTATTTTGTAATATTTGTTCAAACAAATGCCTTTCACATCATTCTTGATTATAAAGTAAAAATATTAATTGATTCAAAATATTAAAGATGTTATACCTCTTACAGGATCAGATACCCATCCACTAATATAATTTTATGCAAAAATTAAATTATTTTTATTAGCATGCATATTTATCTTTGAATGATGCTGTTGTTTAGTCTGATATGAAGCACTAGCCCTTCATAGTGGTGAACGATGCAGGCAGGCCCAAGGTCCAAGTAGAATACAAAGCGGAGACAAAAGCTTCTACCCAGGCGAAGTGTCCTCAATGGTTCTGACAAAGATGAAGGAAATCGCAGAAGTATACCTTGGAAAGTCTGTTGCCCATGCCATGGTCACAGTGCCAGCTTGTTTCAATGTCTCTCAGTGGTAGATAACAAAAGATGCTGAAACTACTGCTGGCCTCAATGTACTTCGAATTACCGGTGAATCAATCACTGCTGCTATTGCTTATGGCTTAGATAAGAAGGTTGAAGCTGAAAGGAATGTCCTGATTTTTGACTTGAGAGGTGGCACTTTTGATATGCCAATCCTCACTAATGTGGATGGAATTTTTGAAGTCAAATCAACAGCTGGAGACATCCACTTGGGTGGAGAAGACTTTGAGAACCAAAATGGTCAGCGATTTCATTGCTGAGTTTAAGTGAAAGCACAAGAAGAGAGCTGTCCAGTTTCTCCACACTGTCTGTGAGCAGGCCAAGTGCACCCTATCCTCGAGCACCCAGGCAAGTATTGAGGTTGATTCTCTCTATGAGGGAATTGACTTCTATACCTCCATTATCCAGGCTCAATATGAGGATTGAATGCTGACCTGTTCTGTGGCACACTGGACCCTGTAGAGAAGACCCTTTGAGATGCCAAACTAGACAAGTCACAGATCCATGGTGTTGTCTTGATGGGTAGTTCTACAAGAATCCCCAAGATTCAAAAGCTTCTACAAGAGTTCTTCAATGGAAAAAGTGCTGAATAACAGCATTAACCCAATGAAGCTGTTGCCTATGGTGCAGCTGTCCAGGCAGCCATTCTATGTGAAGACAAGCCTGAGAATGTTCAGGATTTGCTGCTCTTGGTTGTCATTCCTCTTCCTCTTGGTATTGAAACTGCTGGTGGAGTCATGACTGTCCTCATCAAACACATTTCCACCAAGCAGACACAGACTTTCACCACCTACTCTTACAACCAGCCTGGTGTACTCATTTAGGTGTATGAAGGTGACAGGGCCATGGCCAAGGACAACAACCTGCATGGAAAGTTTGAGCTCACAGGCATACCTCCAGCACCCTGTGGGGTTTCTCAGATTGAGGTTACTCCTGACATCAATGCCAATGCCATTCTCAATGTTTCCATTGTAGTAAGAGCACAGGAAAGGAGAACAAGATCACCATTTCCAATGACAAGGCTTACTTGAGTAAGGAGTATATTGAGTGCATGGTCCAAGAAGCTGAGGATGAGAAGCAAAGAGATAAGGTTTCCTCCAAGAATTCACTGAAGCCCTCTGCCTTCCACATGAAAACAACTGTTCCAAGATGAGAAACTTTAAGACAAGATCAATGATGAGGACAAATAGAAGATTCTTGAGAAGTTCAATGAGATCATCAGCTGGCTGGATAAGAAGCAGACTGCAGAGAAGGAAGAGTTTGAGCATCAGCAGAAACAATTAGAGAAAGTCTGCAACACTATCATTACTAAGCTATACCAGAGTGCTGGTGGCATGCCTGGAAGAATGCCTGGTGGCTTCCCTGGTGGGGAAGCTCCTCCATCTGGTGGTGCTTTTTCAGGCCCCACCATTGAAGAAGTGGATTAAGTCAGTCCAAGTAGAGGGTAAAGCATTGTTCTACAGAGATCCAAAACAAGTAACATGGAATAATAAAACTATTTAAATTGGCACCAAAATATAAAAGAAAACAATTGATTTGAAGATAGAGCAATAGAGTCTAGGCCTGTAAATAGAAAAATAATACAGATAAATATATCTTCATGTGAGACACCTTTAAATATACATACATATGTAAAATTACATATGTAATTTTACATATGTATGTATATTTAAAGGTTTTACATATGTATACATACATATGTAAAAATAAGTAAAAGAGATATAAAGGCACAAAATGATATTGAAATCATGCATATAGACTTCCCCAAATGAATAAAAACCACTAATCTACATACCCAGAAAGCTCAATTGACTCTAAATAGGACAAATGTAAAAATAAATATGTTACTTTCTTCTGTTCAAAATTAAAAGAAAAATAGTAAGAATGCTGGAAAACAAAAATAGGGGAGGAATCAACAAAAGAAGAAAAAAAAAAACCCGCATCATATATATATGCATCAAAGTAAAGTTAACAGCTGGGACCATGGGGATCAAAGGCAGTGGGATGGTATTCAAAACATCTGATAAGAAGGAACTATAAACTACATATGGAAATGTTTTCTGGAATAATGAAGGTGGAATAAATATCCATCAATGAGCAAAACTATAGAATCCATCATTAACACTTTTCCCTTGGAATTGCAAGTAAGAACTTGTGGAGGCTAAAAGTGAAAATATATATTAATTTGAATTTACGTGGAAAAAAGAACTCTGGCAAAGTGAGTATGTATCTAATAAGGAAAGATGGTAATTACATGTCTTTTCTTTCTTTTACTGATTTACGAAGTTAAATACATAAGGCAATATCTTTAAAGTTATATTGTTGTGAGTATAACATATAGAATTGCCATATATTTGACAATAAAGCTAAGTAAATGAGCTATATTTGAAAAAAGAAATGACAACAGATGGTAATTTCAGTCTACAGGAAGAAATGAAGAAATGAAGAGTTAGACACAGTAAATAATAAGTTTAAAAAAAACTCAGTAAACATATTTAAGCTTTTCTTCTCTTAGCTTCTTAGAATGACATCCATTTTTATAAGGCAATTATTATTAACAATGTGTTATTATGCTTGATATGTATTACACACATATGCACACACATATACATGACATATGAATCATAGCACATAAATAAGGCAAGGTAAGAGGGTCATACAGTAGTAAGGTTTTGTATCTTAGTCTGTGAATTTAGCTCAATGGTAGAGTGGGTTTGGTCCTCAGAATTACAAAACAAGTTTATATCATGTACTGGAATTATGTTCGTATAGAGAGTAGATAGAATTTAATAAATTATGGTGAACACCATAAAGTCTTTGGCAATCAATAAGAAGGTAGCCCAGAAAGCATGTTTTAAAATCACTAAAGAAATTAAAATAAGATATTAGAATATATTTGAGAAAGATGGTAGAGTTTAGTAAAGCAATGAAAACGAATAAAATAGGAGATGATATTAATTGCTTTTGTTACCACTGTGATTAATTCTGGACAAAAAGCCATCTTACAGGGGAGATATTTATTTGCTACAAGGTTTGACAAAGTAGAGTACATTATGGTTAATGAAGCAGGCTATCAGGAGCATGTTAGGGCTGCTTACAGTGCCTCTACTTTAGAAAGCAAAGAGAGATGATTGTTTTTGCTCAGCAGGCTTTCTCCTTTTAACTCAGTCCAGGATGCTGGTCCATGAATTAATTATGAACATGGTCAAGTTGGGTCTTTTCTTCTCAGTTAAAACCATGTGCAAACATACAGATACATCAAAAGCTATATCTCCTAGATATTTAAAATCCTGTTAAATGGAAGATCAAAAATATCATCACAGGGATCATTTAAGTACCCAAACAAAGTCAGTTCATAGTGTAATTTCCAAATCTTCAATAATCTATATGACATATTTATAGACTGAGTCACTTTTCTTTAGAGATTCATACCCTTTCCAACACACACTCACACACAGACACACAGACACAGAGACACACACACACACACACACACACGTGAAGTGTGTACTCACGGAGATAGGATTTTAATCCTGGCAGTCTTGTACCTAAAATCTTTTAAGCAAATTAATATGAACCCATAGAACAGATTTTGTTTCAGTTAACTTCTGAATTAAATCATCTACTTGACAAACACTCCTTGAAAATCCCTTGTATTAGTAACAGAACATGCAGCACTTCAAAAAGAGATGCAGACCAAGATTCACAACTTCAACTTATTTCAAACCAGTAGCTATTTTACTTCAAGGTCACCTGATATTGATTCTGTGATACTATTAATATTGACAGAACATGAGCCTGCATTTACACTTGTGTATGTGGTACTACAGATATTCAGAGGCAAAAAATACAGTCATTAAATTTTGATATATATTTAAGTTGAGTGCGTCAAAGCCACTCATTTAGTGGCTCACTTAACTTCCTAACATCTCTTGAAGAGAAGTCCGCATTTATGTGGTTATGTGTAGAGGGTGCTCAGTCATGATTAATGAAGTTCATAATTACAAAGATCACTGCATATTTACTTTGATAATGGATTATTTAGAATACGTATACTGTATTTGGTTATATAAATTGGACATGTATAAGTAATACTTGGGTATAAATAATGCTGTAAGTACACATGCACATACTTACACTCATATACACACAGTATATCACATTTTACCGTGAAGCATCATAGCTATACTTTGATACCTAAAAACATGATGTATGCCTAGTTTATTTAGTTCTTTGAAGTTTTGCAGATGTTAAGCACACAAGCTCAAGAATCATAATAGCTACACTCAGTCCCCAGTTCTGCTATATATTAGCTATGTGATCCAGTATTTACATAAAATATAACAATGTCTTTCCCATGGTCTTCCTAAGGATTAAATGACTTCTTAATAGAGGAATAGCCCTAGAAAGCATCAAAAACTTTATTTCTCAAAATAAATTTTAGCCATCATTTTCGATTTTCTGATTTTACGTTTCTGGGAGATAAAGTATTTTCTTTCATACCTGGATCATATGCTAACTTAGATTATGATCCAGTCTAACAGACCATCATCATGTGACTTTTATTATGAAGGTTCTTCTAACTGTCACTTTTTATGACCCCTTTAGAATTTTTAATTTATAATACATAGCTTTAGGTAGTATGGCTCTATCTGAGCAATATTGCTTTCCAGGAATATGAGTGCATACCTTTCAAAAGACTTTCAGTCTGATGTGTAATTGGGGTAGGGTTGTGACAGTTTCAAAATCTTGCTTATGGTCCGCCTACATCCTATCTTTCTCTGCTCCAGTTCTCCTCATAATTAAAAATGAAGTCTTTGTATTTTTCCATTGCTCTCAAGCCCCCAGCACAGAGAAAGGTCTCTGGTAGGCAACACAATAATTAATTAATCTGAAACTCATTGCAAGCTCTCAACTGCTTGCTTACTTACTTGCAAGGTACGGCCAAGGGCTACTGATTTTCTTCCAGGCACAAGCTACCTTTAACAACAAGTAAGGAAGAGGCAATTCCTACGTTGGTATCTGTGGCTCAGTGGTCCCACATCGCTGAGAATACTAACTTTGTGGTTTCTCTAGCAATATAAAGGAATCAACATTAGCATGTGACCTTCACATGTATTCCTCCATATTTTTAGTAAGTTCTGGACTGCTTCCAATGTCTGATGCTATGTCGATAGTTGTTATGATTTGTTGTTTAGGATATAATGTCAAGAAAGCAATTCTATCCAGTTGCATCTGTTTGACACAGATGGCTTCCTTAAACATTTTTTTTCCTTAAACATTTTTTATTCATGGTTGGTTGAACCCACAGAAATAAAACCTGGAGATATAGCAAGGTGACTGCTCTAAATTGAATAATTAATTCATTATTATTTTAGAATTTCTTTCTTCCTTTCTTTTGTGTTTATAGAAATATTATTTATTCTTTGTGTAAGATCTGATGTTCTTATTTCTTTCATTACAATCCTCCTAACCCCAAGACCTGCTCAGATACTACTCTGCCTACCTTAGTCACCATTAGCCCACATACCTTTCCTCCTCCAGATGTTATTATCAGCTATATGTTACAGCTGTCATTTAACCATTTTGAATTATAATACAGTTATTTGTACCTTCTGGGTTTCCTTTGATCATAGGGTTTCTGTTTCACCTGCATATTTACCACAGACCATATAAGTAGCAACTACTTGATAACTAATGTTTAATGAAGAACATAGTCAGTGTGGGATACTGAGTCAAGAGACTAGCTAGCTTCATAAGAATGAGAGTGAATTTCTTTACTATGCTGCTATTTGTCAACGGATAACTAAATAAATTTGTGTGCTGAGGTTCATGGTATTGAAAAAAATAGTCTTTAGACATGGTATCTAAAGTAATGTATCATAGCATAGCTAGTGTCACTTTGAGGTGGCATTGTCTTACTCTGAGCACCTTGGTTTTTTTATTTGAAAATAGAAAATATAGAACCATATTACAACATTGAGATTATGTTTGATGACATGGGTGGATAGTATTCATGACTCCTAAATCAAGAGCTTAGGCTGAAGAATATATCAACACCATGTGGCTTTTTTTCATTCCTTATACAAGCTCTGTTTGAACACAAATAAAATAAAATTGATGAGAACACCACCAGTACTTTGTTGTTCTAGTACTACCCCCCCCCTTGACTCATTGCATGATCATAGCACCTCTTACCATGATGTGTAGTCGATATGAGCTTTGTCCATTGTTTGGTCCTACCTCAGAAAGTTTTCTGCCACTTATGTTTACTCGATGTGACGGCTATAAGCCTCTCCTCCCCTATTTCCCATGAAAACACTTGCACAGATTTCAAGTTGTTCATTTTGGGCCTTTGATTTATCTGCATTACAATTTACTAGTTTTCATATGGCATATTCACTTTCATAGCTAGTGTTCAGGTCTGTGAGTATAGTAAAGTAAGTACCAGGCACATCATAGCATATGACAAAAAAGTGCCAAAACAAAAGATGCACAAGAAACTGTGGAGTCTGTGTTGTGTTGGTCAACTACTATTGTATGAAAATCAATTGATGAAAAAATAAAGAATAAGGAAGAATAAAGAGCTAGAGCAGTTCTCAACCTTCCTAAAGCTGCAAGGCTTTAATACATTTCTTTATGTTGTGGGGACCCCAGCCATAAAATTACTTTATCACTACTTCCTAACTGTTATTTTTGCTACTGTTATGACTTATAATGTAAATATCTGGTATGCAGAGTATCAGATATGTGATCCCACAAAGAGGTCACGACCCGTGGGTTTAGAACTACTGACCTAGCATTTAATTAATTTGCACCAGGTCATACAGTCAAAAGGCAATAGCAGTCGAGTTATTAAGCACAGGACACTTACTTACCAACTTGGAGCTAGCTCTATACAGCCTATAAGAAAAAAGACCTTTCAAACTCTGATGTTCCTTGTGCTAATGATACCCATTCTCTTTTTGGCAGAGGCATCCATCCTGAGCTACGATGGCAGCATGTATATGAAGGTCATCATGCCCATGGTGATGCACACGGAGGCAGAGGATGTTTCCTTCCGCTTTATGTCACAGCGAGCCTATGGGCTACTGGTAGCCACTACCTCCAGGGACTCTGCAGATACGCTGCGTCTAGAATTGGATGGTGGGCGTGTCAAGCTCATGGTTAACTTAGGTATCGTATGAAGGACCCTCTGTCATTCTGTTTGGGCTTGTTTTCCCTTCTTTTCTGATTTCCATTACTTTCATTGAATTCTTTGTTTCTTGAAAGTTAGCCACTCACCTCGTGTTTAACAGACCATGGATTTTAAAAAAAAAAAAAAAACAGCAACAAATACTTTCTCCCTGTTTCTGCATGAGGGTTTGATGTCAATTTTTGGTCTCTGACGGTGGTGACTTCCTTACTAGATTATTCGTTTTCTAAGTTTCCTTTCTTGATTTTTGGAATTGTTTAGCTTTGTGTAAAACACGCTACTATGGTCCATCTTTTGATCAATCAATCATATTCCCATTAAGTCCACCTCCCTGGTCACCACTCAAAACAGTCAAAGACGAAAGGGAGGAGTCAAAATGAGAGTGGGTGGGAGAGAGTTACACTCAGCCTTGTTTCTAGTTCCATAGTAACTATTCCTATGGATTATTCTGGTGGCCCCCATGTCACTGAGATCTTAAGTTCATTCCTAGAAGGACAGACAGCAAGATACATTGTTCCTTTTATCCCATTCGAAAGTGCTCAGAACATCTGACTATGGAAGGAAGGTAGGCCTACTGGTACTTACACCTGTCTTCCTCACTGGTGTTTTTAATAATTTGCCGGCAGTTCTTTGGGTATAGATACTGTTGCCTCATAATCTCCAGCAGTTGCCCCATTTGCTCCGACCCACACATATTAACATCACCTAGATTTGCAAAAATGATGATGACTTCAAGCTTGCAGCTTTATTGAGACAAGATGCAGTCTTCCTCTGCAGTTACTTCTAATGGATATCCATTAGAACCTTACAGCCTCCTGTTCTTTCCTGCTATTGACCCTCTCTACTGGTTCCTAATTATTTTCTGTGGAGAATGGGAACCTCTTGGTTTTGTAAGAAAACAAACACTCGTGTCTCTGGTCTTTTCACTCAGCAGAAAGCCAAATGCTCAGAGATGTCAGAATGAATGATTTGGCTGAATCCACGCTTCTAAGCTGGCGGATCCATGTGGGTTTCTAGACCATGTTTGGATATAGAGGTTTTAAAGAAAGATTTGCCAGAGCCACAGACAAATGTATGTGATTCAATAGCATCAAAAACTCTACCTGTGCTAACTAAAGGGGGTTTCTGAACAGACACAGCTCTTATCCACTGTCAGGTCAACTAGTACCGATGTCAAAATATGAAAACCTTGAAGACATAGGACTGTTTTGAGTAGTGGCTCATTTAGTTCTGTGTTTTTATTTTATTTCTGGATTTTAGCATTTATGACACAGTGCACTGTTTCCTGTCTAATCTCAACTGCTTTTTGTTTTCGATATGTCTCTTGATTTTTTCTTGTCTGTGTATGTGTATGTATTTGATTATTTTATGTTTATTTTCTAAACTACTATTCTGTTGCTGAAACTTATACTGTGTATGTATCTGTATTCTTGAGTTTTCAATCCTCCCTACCATCCACCATGGTAAATCAAAAGATGGTATTCAACCCTTCAAAGGCCCAAAGCCTGCGGCCCGCATAGCAAACAGCCTTGAGAACACAGAGTACTGAGAAGCCTACAGGGACTGGCATCCCTCTGCCCCTCCTGCCTGCCCTCCCACTGAACCCTCCCCTCCTCAACTGGACCAAACCAAGCATGTTACATTACCTAAAACCAACAACCAGTTATCCTAATTTACTTCTCTGAGAAAACAGCAGAGAAAACAATGGCCCACACAAAAAGCATGATGTAAAGGATAAAACCAAATACCCTGTGTAGTTCAACCCCAGAAAAGCAGAAGACAGTCTTTCCCTCTATGCCAACTTTTAAGTAAGAGGAATATGTACACATGGGCAAAAATGAGCCTCACAGCATCCCAGAGAGTGTATGTTTGTCTTTTAATAGACAATTTGTTTTCCCCATTAAATGCTGTTGTATGAAGGCTATGAAGGCACTCGTGGCAGGCACCACCTTCCAAGGCAGCAAACTGAAGTCATAGAAAGGGATAAAGGGATAAACGATGAACAATGAGGAAAGGAGATGAAGGATACTCTCTCTCTCTCTCTCTCTCTCTCT
>NW_021613727.1:0-1105 GCF_004785775.1 Grammomys surdaster | reverse complement strand
TGGCCTAACATAGTCTCACCACCTGGGAATTGATCTCAGTAGCTTCAAACTACTCACTCTCACTGTCCTAGCCTTGAAAGTTGACCCAGTGCAGCTCTGTGGGGCCTTACTCAGACACCTGGAGTTTCTGACAAACAGTAAACTTTCTTATGGTTCATTAGATTTGAAGGCACTCATTGACCATGAGCCAAATGCCTGGTTAGATTCACACCAAGGTATTTTATATTATTTGTAACTATTTTAAAGGGTGTCTTTTCCTAATTTCTTTCTCAGCCTGTTTATCCTTTAAGTAGAGGAAGACTCCTGATATGTTTAAGTTGATTTTATAACCAGCCACTTTACTGAAGTTGTTTATCAGGTTTAGGAGTTCTCTGGTGGATGTTTTGTGGTCACTTAAGTATACTATTATATCATGTGCAAATACTGATGGTTTGACTTCTTCCTTTGTGATTTGTATCCCATTGATCTCCTCTTGTTATCTAACTGCTCTGGCTAGGAATTGGAGTACTATGTTGAATAGGTAGGGAGAGAGTGGGCATCCTTGCCTAGTGCCTGATTTTAGTGGGATTGCTTCAAGTTTCTTTCCATTTAGTTTGATGTTGGCTGCTGGTTTGCTGTAAATTGCTTTCACTATGTTTAGGTCGGGCCTAGAATTCCTTTTCTTTCCAAGACTTTTACCCTGAAGTGGTATTGATTTTGTCAAGTGCTTTGTCAGCATCTATTAAGATGATCATGTGTTTTTTTTTTCCTTTGAGTTTGTTTATATAGTGGATAACATTGAAAGGTATCCAAATATTGAACCATTCTTGCATTCCTGGGATAAAGCCTACTTGTTCATGGTGGATGATTGTTTTGGTGTGTTCTTGGATTTGAATTGGAAGAATGTTCTTGAGTATGTTTGCATCAATATTCATAAGGGAGATTGGTCTGAAGTTCTCTTTCATTGTTGTGTCTTTGTGTGGTTTAGGTATGAGTGTAATTGTGGCTTCATAGAAGAAATTGGGTCGTGATCCTTCTGTTTCTTTTTTTTGTGGAACAATTTACAGAGAATTGGTATTAGATCTTCTTGTGAGGTCTTATAGAATTCTGCACTAAAATCATCTAG
>NW_021613726.1:0-2008 GCF_004785775.1 Grammomys surdaster | reverse complement strand
ATCCACTACCCAGGACTTACGCCACATTCTCCAAGACCACCTCCTTCGTCCTTCATTACTCTCAGGTGAAAGGCCAGCTCCCTTCCTCCTTTCCCTCCTCTCTGTCACATCCACCCTTTCTCTCTGAAAAAGTCTTCTCAGTCTAGTAAACATGTCTTTACTGTATTATGTATGTAGATACTGAATGAGTCACTTTGCTGTACTTGCTGTTACTACAACAAGGGTGACATCACAGGGGATGCCAAGGACTCTTGGGAGACAATAGAATGTTCAAGAAGGAACTGCTGATGTCATGGGGTACAGCCTTTGGCTCCCTGCTAATGTTCTCCTGTACTGACAGGAAGGTGAGGCACCCTTTCCTGGAGACTCTCCTGGGACACAGCCATGGAACACCTCCGCCTTACAAAGTCAGAATTTGCTCAAGGCTTGATTAGAAACACCAATGTAATTCCTGTGTGTGCAACTGAGTGTTTCCTTTCCAAACCTTGCCCAGATAGTCCTTGCCTCATTCCTACCTCCAGTTGTCCTTATTCTGCAATGAACTATTAAAGATGACAGAGAAATCACACCAGTATGAATGTGGAGGGGGAAAGATGTCCTGACCCATCATTTACAGTTGTTTGAAAGCACATCTAGGAAGAGCCTGCAGGACAGGTTGCAATGTGGTTGTGTGATAGGAGGGTACACTCATAGAAGCCATGTTCTTAGCATTCGAATGATGCCCCAGTTCCCTTAGGAGAGAGATGTGCATCCATCATGGTGCTGGCAACAGTGTGGAGATCTCTTGACACAGGAAAGTTAATTAGCAGAGCCACCAATGAAAAAGGCTCTTGGCTGGCTGTGGGGTGCTCCTATCTGCACCAAGGACACCAAAACAGGATTGTGAGACACACCATGTGATTGTATCTGATAAAAGAATATAGTGAACAGAGGTTGAGAAAGGGGTGCAGGCAGAGTGTAGGACAACACTATAGACATATTTCAGTGTCAGATTAAGGGACTCCATGTAGTTCAGG
This sequence comes from Grammomys surdaster, assembly GCF_004785775.1. NCBI lineage: Eukaryota > Metazoa > Chordata > Mammalia > Rodentia > Muridae > Grammomys > Grammomys surdaster. The sequence continues at coordinate 992 of NW_021613726.1, read as the reverse complement.
ATCATGAGTCTCCCCACAAACCACACAAACACTTATCTAGGTCAAACAGGAATGGTTTAAGGTATGCACCCCCAACTACTCATTGATCAGATCCATAGCTCAAAATTAGGAGCAAAACCAAGGCCCCAAATATCTTTCTTTTCAACATATAAAGAAAAAGAATAACCCACAAAATCACAAGTAGCTCATATGTAGCTGCAGGAAGTGTCACCTGGTAGTTAGCTCTGACTCATCTCGGTTTAGATATAATCGTGCAAATTGATCATTAATTTGATGGGTCTTATCTAAAGCTTTGTGGAATTCCTTAAGATTAGCAGATGTCATGCAGATCACAGAACTTAACAGAATATATGATCAGCATAACTTGGAGTCACAGTTTTTCTCTGTATCAATGACTTTCAGGCATATTACAGCAACAATATGAAATAGCTGGCAGGCATGGAACTAAATGTTTACATGTATAGTGGGGCTGGGCTGTAGACCTCAACATTAAGAAACACAGGTCTCTCTGAATGACTAGTGCTGTCCCCACAGTCCTTGGAGGCCCCTCTTGTAAGCCTAGCTCTTGGAAAGTGAAAGCAGGATTATCTGAGCTCAAGGTTAACATGGGATACAGGAGACCCTGGTTCAGAAAAGAACACTGAGACACACCCTACATCCAAGGCCTCACCTACCAATCCTTGTCTATGACAAAGACCTTACCATGCTCTCCCTACCAGCCTTTTGTTGTGGGAAGATAGAAAGGAATTAATAATGATCATTCAATTCTAAGGACCTTTCTCTTGTCATTGTTTAGGTCCACAGTAAGACCAATTGTGAGTAGTCATCACCATCTTAACTACTGAGTAATATCCACTGCTCCTAGCATAGGACTATGCCAGTGAGAAATTCTGATTTCCATAAATGAGGCTGTCACAGCAGGAAGTGTCAAGTGCTGAGGCAAAACCCAGTGATCACTTCAGGAACCTAGACAGAAACCATCAGAGTTGCTC
>NW_021613725.1:0-3422 GCF_004785775.1 Grammomys surdaster | reverse complement strand
TATATATATATATATATATATATTAATCGTGTAGCGATATATCACTACACGATTAATGTATTGTAATTTTGTTTGCTAGATACTATTTCAAATGTGGGCAGTGTGAAAAGGAAACAGATATAGGAGTTACAAGAAAATTAGAGAATGGGTTGAGGAAGAAAGTAGGGTTTTATTATATTATGTGATGCAAACAACAAACAGATGCCATACAAAATTCAGCATCCTATGTATATATGTGCCATGAAAACATTTGAAGTTTAGAAAACAATTATCACTGAATATGAAGGTAAGTTATTCACCTTTACTCTCTACATGATAATATTATTCTTTGAATGAATATATAACTACATCAGTTTTGGTGATTCATTTAATATGGTGGATGCTCTATATTATAATACAGAAGGTGAAATCCATACAGTGCATGTTCACAAACTTTACTTTAAATGATCCATTTTAGAGCTAACTAACAAGGGCACTTAGAACTAAGAGCAATTTCTTTTCTTTCTGGGAACAGATGTTTGGGTTTTAGTGCTCAAACCTTCCCTGTTGATTCCATCTGAAAACTGCAGGCTTGTAAGACATGTAACATCTTGCTAACAAACACAAATAAAAGTGAATAACTAATAAATAAAATGTCTAATCTTATTGACAGCATCACTCTAAATGTAGGTATACACAACCTTCATTATAGTAAATAAATTTATACAACTAGACATATTTGTTTAATATATTATAAAGTATGACATAAAGCTCTGTTTTCAACAGTAATATTTTGGATCCTTAATATGTCTAAGAATCTCATGGTGAACACAGACACACATTTCAAATACATTTAACCATCTGGGGATGTAGAGATTCTCCCAGGAAATCTATTAACCAAATGGTGACAATATGTTTAATGCTTCATGTAGCTTCAAAGTTCAAAAACTTGTTTTTAAAAAATTTCATGTTCTCTAGATATCAATTAACCTTGGTCATATTGAACAAGTAGATAAAGGAGGACAGAAAAATCTATATGAATTTTAATTTCATTTCATCTGTTTATGTCTTTCTCAGAATACAATTGTGTATGTGTGTGTATATATATATAGATAGACATAGATATAGATGACATAGATATAGATATAGATATAGGATATAGATGGTATAGGTATAGCTATAGATGATAAAGATGTGTCAAAGATTTGGAAATTTATAAAATATATAATGAAATCCACATAACTAATTTGAAGCATGTGTTTTTCAATATGGGAATTCGAAACACAGTGGTTTTCATTTTCTCTGTACCTTTGGCAGTCTTCACGGTTGATCTTTATTGCTTTTAACATTTATTATGAAATACAGAATATACCAAAAATAAGATAATCAAAGTGTATGCAAACAGGGTTGTGTCATAATCTGAGTTTCTACCAACTCTCTTACCACCCATTCACCCAGGGAATATGAAAGCACAATGCCACATATTCACTCTCTGCCTTCCTAAGTAGACCATTAACTCCTCTCCCAAATCACTACCACCTTCTGAAAGTATTTAGTCATAAGATTTCTTTTGGCTCATTTGGTGTGTGTTTTCTCTAATACGTTCCTTAACATTCTAAAATTTTCACAGTTAAAATGGTGACATTATCAAGGAAAAACTTTATTAATTTTAAATGAACTGAATTAGTTTTCTTTGCTTATTAAAAACTATATATTATGATTTACAAAAGAATGAAAGACAAGCAAGTTTTACAATTTTTATTGATGTTGAAAGAAAACAAGAAATCTAAAAGTTTTAACGTTAAATGCATTTTAAGACAATAACACTTCTCATAGCATAAATCAAAGACTTTTAATAGAGAACAACATGAAGTGTCTATATAAATTCATGGAGAAATTATATATTCAGTTGTATTTGTTTATTGAACAATTTGACATTATAGGATATTTACTCAATAGTTCTAAATGAGAATATTAATAAGCTACTAAATACCAGTCATAATTTAGAAGATTGGATGCTCTGTATTAATATCACTGAGTGCTTCTATATATGGCTGTATGCATAATAGGAGTTGAGTAGATGTTATTCTATAACATGATTTTCTCTTTCCTTTGGTACCAGTGGCACAGTACAAATGCACTTACTGAAATATATGTGCTGGATATTGTATGCATTTGGATGATGTTATTATATCCTATTATGCTCTTCTGATTAGAGGAAGCAGCAGCATTTCAGGTCGTAGTCTTCTCAGTCATGCCCTCCTATGACAGAACAATATATTAATTTATGTCTCAAGTTAGTGTATAGCCAAAATGAAATGATTTTAAGTGGTTCCTGCATCTTCTTAAATCAGTAAACCATAACTATGACACAACTTTTAAAATGGATTCATTTTTCCAGCTATCGGTCTCTTAGTTTTCATTTCTAACATTCTTGAAATTTGAAAGATATCAGGATAATATCCAGATTAATTGAACATCAAGAATTTGTCTCTTTAAAATCTGACCAGAGGACTTCTATATTCACTGAAATTCATAATAAACTATCATATTTAATAGGCTAAAAGAGATTTGAAGTAATTCTTATTTGAATTTAGAGTTAAAATAGTAGCATATATTTTGGCAATGGAAGCCCTTTGGTTTGAGGCTTCATTGGGTTGTATAGAGTCTGTCTACACGTATCTTTAAAAAGAGAATAAAACTTTGTCAAATACTTGCAAATGGAATTACATAAATGCTTCCACTAAGACAGATTAAGTATCATTTCTAACTGTGACCATGTACCTATTTTCCTTCCCAATAGCGGAGGGGTGTACATTTGTTCCTACTGACATTGGACCCTCACCCTGACCCAAATAAGTTCAGCCACTGTGCAAGTGAGACTGATACTCAAAATGTACTTTCCTGAAAGCTCACTTCTCTTCCATGATTTTCTCATTAACATATATAGTAAATACAGCCTCATGATCTTCTGGAAATAGTCTGTCCTCTCTTGCGTCTGTTCGCCAGCTGCCTGGTAGAAACTAATGTATCCTCCCACTGATACTGGTACGGGAAGCAGAAAATACTCTAGAATTTTATCAGAAAAAGTAAAAGAAGCTTCAAAAGAGAAAAATAGAAAATGAAATGGATGGCAATACATAAAGTACATTAGAAGCAAAAAAGAGTGACATATAATCACGACAATAGGACAATGACATTTAAAGAATGACCAATGAAACCTGGAGGGTTTGTTTTTTGTTTTGTTTTGTTTTGTTTTGTTTTATATAGGACCTCTCAGAGGACGGCCATACAGACATGCCAGACATACTAGGCTCCCATCTGTCTTTAAGCACATCATAGCATCAGTAACAGTGTCAGACCTTGGTGCATGCCCCCCCCCCCCAACCAAGAGATGGATCCCAAGTTGGGTCTGTCATTGAACCTCTTTTCATTCAGTCTCT